>NC_090320.1:15351775-15561435 GCF_040869045.1 Eurosta solidaginis | reverse complement strand
AGATGATGCAGCCTCCTCATCAATGTAACGTTTGAAGAATTTATGTTGCGTAATGCATAATTTCCAAAAGTAACGAGCAGTTTCGGCATCAGAAAACAAGAATGAACCGACTATGGAGCCGTCGGTCTTATTCTGCTCGATTTTAATAGTACGTTTGTCTATGGAGACGGTTTGTGACTCTTTCCATGGGAAATATTGTCGACCATTATCAGCCATTACTACCATACCATTAATGGCTAGACCGAGCAGAAGATCGTTGCCCAGCGTGTCTTTTGCATGAAAGCGTTCCTCACCGTAGCCATCCAGTTGTTGGCAGCATTGAATGTACATTTCTTCGGCCTGGGATTGCTGGAGATTCTGGATACCAGCATTCTGTTGGAGGACTTCCATAATGAGGCTGTCGAGGAGATTGTCATCGTTGGCGAGACCTTAAAGATGTACAAATCAGAGGAGAAACATTTCAAACAAGCAGTCTAAAATTAGTCCCCCAAAACTCAACGAAAAATTTAGGGCTAATGACCTAGGTTTGCGCTGGTCATATCAAATTGCGTCCAAGTCGAGCTAGTACCAGAAGATACTTGTTGTTGTAACGGCATCACTACTATGCCAAGTTTTAAGGGGGTCTTACTGGTAAGAGCAGTCTTTTATACAGCATGATTTTCAAGGTTCGCTCAGATACTACCACCTGTTGTCTGACTGCCGCGTGAGACATTATTTTGATGTTGTTGTTGTTGTGGCAATAAGGTTACTCCCCGGAGGCTTTGGGGAGTGTTATCGGTGTGATGGTCCTTTACCGGATACAGGTCCGATACGCTCCGGTAACACAGCTCCATTAAGGTGCTAGCCCGACCATCTCGGGAACGATTTGGTGTGACCACGTCAGGCCATCCCTCCCTCCCCATCCCCAAGTTGCATGAGGAGCAGAGCCTCGTCTGTTAGTGAAACGGGATTCGCCGCTCGAAGGTGATGTTGACAATTGGGTTTGGAGAAGCTATATAATGCGCTACACAACCCCTTGAATCTGGTATTTTAGTCGCCTCATACGACAGGCATACCTACCGCGGGTATATTCTAACCCCCTAACCCGCTGGGGTGGCATTATTTTGATCGTCATTGGTTATTTATTCTTCAACGATATTCTGGGTTACTACTGCCAACTAAATTGAAAAAAGCATAATGTTGATAGCGAGAGGTGAAAGTTGTCACATCCGTGGGTGAGCGTTCGCATTACCCTCTGCGACATCACAAAAATATTAACTCCGCTACACTACCCATAACATTCAAAGAATGTTTTGGCTGTTATAAAAACAACAACAACAAACAAGGCAGGCTAAGTTCGGGTGTAACCGAACATTACATACTCAGATGCCAAATTACAGCTTGCAAAGCTTTTAAATTACCGTATTTTAAAAGTGGGCGATGCCACGCCCATTGCACAAAATTTTACTAAATTTCCATTCTGCGTCATACGGTCAACCCACCTACCAAGCTTCATCGCTTTATCCGTCTTTGTAAGGAATTATCGCAATTTTTCAGTTTTTCGAAATTTTCGATATCGAAAATGCGGGCGTGGTTATATTCCGAATTCGTTCGTTTTAAATAGCGATCTGAGATAAGTTCCCAGGAACCTACATACCAAATTTCATTAATATACCTCAAAATTTACTCAAGTTATCGTGTTTACGAACAGACGGATGGACGGACGGACGGCTAAATGAAGTTCTTTTTCCGTCCAGATCATTTTGATATATAGAAGTCTATATCTACCTCGATTAGTTTATGCTTACGGGGTACCGTTATGCGAACAAAACTAATATACTCTGCTCAGCTGGGTATAAACAAGACTAATGAACACAAAGTTATAACCAATAATCGTTAAGAGCGACAGTCGGGCTGTACTCCGCTGTACTGCATTCATACGAGGGAAAAACTGTCACAACGACAGCACTCCGCAGAACACTAGCGGGGTGTTCTAACCCAGTACAAAATCAAAAAGACCACAACTAGTGAGGGCCGGGCCGAGGGAAGAATGTATCGTTTGACGTGTGAACTGCATCTCCACAGCAAACATTAGAGCGATCCCTGCACTTTAATCTACTGAGATATGTCCACATCTCTCATGACACAAAATATTAAGCGGTACAAGTCAGGGCGGATACTGCACATTAAGGCCCTGTTGAAGAATGGCAAGTAATCATTAGTAATCATTTTAACTCAAGAGTTATGTTTTCTCGAAAGTTTCAAGTCATATAATTTTGACAAATTTAAAAGTAAGCTCAACAGTTTACAATTTCCGTGTATTATTTTCAGTCAAATCCAGGAAAAAAATTTAATTAAAACTAAAAGTTTAAAATAGCACCATAAAACATCAATCCCATCTACCTTGCAAATTTCTCGGCAAAACCAATGACTTTTTCAAATAATCCTTTGTCTGCTTATCATTCTGATGACTATCGTACTCGGCCTGTCGACAATATAGCGCCAATAAAATAGCAGTGCGTATGTCACAAATAATTTTCCCTTCGTAAATGTCACTTTTCAATTGCAAAAAGTAATAGTAACGTGTCAAATCATCTCGTCGTGGTGGATCCACATAATGACGTACGCGTAAATATATTTTTGTGCTTGCTGCATATTTTTCCAGTTGTCTACTTAACGAACGTTCCAAATCAATCCATTTCAATTCATCCTCTTTTCCTTTGACCACATATCGCAAGCCAAAAAATTCTGGTTCTTGAAGATTTAAACGCTGACAAACATTATCTAAACACTCTTGACCCTTACTTTCTGAGCTGATTGTACAGTCGACTGTGGTAGATGTATCTGGAAAATAGAATTAAATATAAGAGCGAATTAGTGAAGAATTTACTTGCGCTAAATTTTGCACGTTTTATTGTAAACTGATGCAACGAACAATTTTGGAAAACGCAATTTGGGTATTGGCAATTAAAATGGTTTAATCGGCTAATTTCTAGGGCGCTGAAAGAGTTTCGCAAATTTGAAAGGTGGGAAGACAAACTTGAATTATTAAGTTAATTTATTGTTAAAACATAGGGATATTATATTGAAGTATTTGCGTTATTATACTCAGTTGAGCAGAGCTCACAGAGTATATTAACTTTGATTGGATAACGGTTGGTTGTACAGGTATAAAGGAATCGAGATAGATATAGACTTCCATATATCAAAATCATCAGTATCGAAAAAAAAATTTGATTGAGCCATGTCCGTCCGTCCGTCTGTCCATTAACACGATAACTTGAGTAAATTTTGAGGTATCTTGATGAAATTTGGTATGTAGATTCCTGGGCACTCATCTCAGATCGCTATTTAAAATGAACGATATCGGACTATAACCACGGCCACTTTTTCGATATCGAAAATTTCGAAAAACCGAAAAAATGCGATAATTCATTGGCAAAGGCGGTTAAAGCGATGAAACTTGGTAGATGGGTTGACGTTATGACGCAGAATAGAAAATCAGTAAGATTTTGGACAATGGGCGTGGCACCGCCCACTTTTACAAGAAGGTAATTAAAAAGTTTTGCAAGCTGTAATTTGGCAGTCGTTGAAGATATCATGATGAAATTTGGCAGGAACGCTACTACTATTACTATATATGTGCTAAATAAAAATTAGCAAAATTGGATGAAGAACACGCCCACTTTTTAAAAAAAAAAATTTTTTAATTCAAATTTTAACAAAAAATTTAATATCTCTACTGTATATAAGTAAATTAAGTCAAAATTCAACTCCAGTAATGATATGATGCAACAAAATACAAAAATAAAAGAAAATTTCAAAATGGGCGTGGCTCCGCCCATTTTCATTTAGTTTGTCTAGAATACTTTTAATGCCATAAGTCGAACAAAAATTTACCAATCCTTCTCAAATTTGGTAGGGGCATAGATTCTATGACGGTAACTGTTCTCTGTGAAAATGGGCGAAATCGGTGGAAGCCACGCCCAGCTTTTATACACAGTCCACCGTCTGTCCTTCCGCTCGGCCGTTAACGCAATAACTTGAGCAAAAACCGATATATCTTTACTAAACTTAGCCCACCTACTTATCTGAACTCACTTTATCTTGGTATAAAAAATGGCCGAAATCCAACCATAAACACGCCCACTTTATCGATATCGAAAATTTCGAAAAATGAAAAAAATGCCATAATTCTATACCAAATACGAAAAAAGGGATGAAACATGGTAACTGGATTGGTTTATTGACGCAAAATATAACTTTGGAAAAAACTTTGTAAAATGGGTGTGACACCTACCATATTAAGTAGAAGAAAATGAAAAAGTTCTACAAGGCGAAATCAACAGCCCTTGGAATCTTGGCAGGTATACTGTTAGTGGTATTGCATATATAAATAAATTAGCAGTACCCGACAGATGATTTTCTGGATCACCTGGTCCACATTTTGGTCGATATCGCGAGAACGCCTTCACATATACATCTAAGGGCCACTCGCTTTTAAAACCCTCATTAATACCTTTAATTTGATATCCATATCGTACAAAAACATTCTAGAGTCACCCCTGGCCCACCCTAATGACGATATCTGGAAAAGGCGTCCACCTATAGACCTAATGCCCACTCCCTCTTAAAATGCTCAGTAACACCTTTCGTTTGATACCCATATCGTACAAACATTCTAGAGTCACCCCTGGCCCACCATAATGGCGATATCTCGAAAAGGCGTCCACCTATAGACCTAATGTCCACCCCCTATTAAAATGCTCAGTAACACCTTTCGTTTGATACCCATATCGTACAAACATTCTAGAGTCACCCCTGGCCCACCCTAATGGCGATATCTCGAAAAGGCGTCCACCTATAGACCTAATGCCCACACCCTCTTAAAATGCTCAGTAACACCTTTCGTTTGATACCCATATCGTACAAACATTCTAGAGTCACCCCTGGCCCACCCTAATGGCGATATCTCGAAAAGGCGTCCACCTATAGACCTAATGTCCACCCCCTATTAAAATGCTCAGTAACACCTTTCGTTTGATACCCATATCGTACAAACATTCTAGAGTCACCCCTGGCCCACCCTAATGGCGATATCTCGAAAAGGCGTCCACCTATAGACCTAATGCCCACTCCCTCTTAAAATGCTCAGTAACACCTTTCATTTGATTCCCATATCGTACAAACACATTCTAGAGACACCCCTGGTCCACCTTTATAGCGATATCTCGAAACGGCGTCCACCTATGGAACTAAGGATCACTCCTTTTCAAAATACTCATTAACAGCTTTCATTTTAATACCCATATCGTACAAACACATTCTAGAGTCACCCCTGGTCCACCTTTATGGCGATATCTCGAAACGGCGTCCACCTATGGAACTAAGGATCACTCCTTTTAAAATACTCATTACCACCTTTCATTTGATACCCATATCGTACAAACACATTCTAGAGTCACCCCTGGTCCACCTTAATGGCCATATCTCGAAAAGGCGTCCACCGATAGACCTAAGGCCCAATCCCTCTTAAAATGCTCAGTAACACCTTTCATTTGATACCCATATCGTACAAACATTCTAGAGCCACCCTTGGTCCACCTTTATGGCGATATCTCGAAACGGCGTCCACCTATGGAACTAAGGATCACTCCTTTTCAAAATACTCATTAACAGCTTTCATTTGATACCCATATCGTACAAACATATTCTACAGACACCCCTGGTCCACCTTTATGGCGATATCTCGAAACGGCGTCCACCTATGGAACTAAGGATCACTCCTTTTAAAATACTCATTACCACCTTTCATTTGATACCCATATCGTACAAACACATTCTAGAGTCACCCCTGGTCCACCTTTATGGCGATATCTCGAAACGGCGTCCACCTATGGAACTAAGGATCACTCCTTTTCAAAATACTCATTAACAGCTTTCATTTGATACCCATATCGTACAAACATATTCTAGAGACACCCCTGGTCCACCTTTATGGCGATATCTCGAAAAGGCGTCCACCTATAGAACTAAGGATTACTCCCTTTTAAAATACTCATTACCATCTTTCATTTGATACCCATATCATACAAACACATTCTAGAGTCACCCCTGGTCCACCCTAATGGCGACATTTCGAAAAGGCGTCCACCTATAGACCTAATGCCCACTCCCTCTAAAATGCTCAGTAACACTTTTCGTTTGATACCCATATCGTACAAACATTCTAGAGTCACCCCTGGCCCACCCTAATGGCGATATCTCGAAAAGGCGTCCACCTATAGACCTAATGCCCACTCCCTCTTAAAATGCTCAGTAACACCTTTCATTTGATTCCCATATCGTACAAACACATTCTAGAGACACCCCTGGTCCACCTTTATAGCGATATCTCGAAACGGCGTCCACCTATGGAACTAAGGATCACTCCTTTTCAAAATACTCATTAACAGCTTTCATTTTAATACCCATATCGTACAAACACATTCTAGAGTCACCCCTGGTCCACCTTTATGGCGATATCTCGAAACGGCGTCCACCTATGGAACTAAGGATCACTCCTTTTCAAAATACTCATTAACAGCTTTCATTTGATACCCATATCGTACAAACATATTCTAGAGACACCCCTGGTCCACCTTTATGGCGATATCTCGAAACGGCGTCCACCTATGGAACTAAGGATCACTCCTTTTAAAATACTCATTACCACCTTTCATTTGATACCCATATCGTACAAACACATTCTAGAGTCACCCCTGGTCCACCTTAATGGCCATATCTCGAAAAGGCGTCCACCGATAGACCTAAGGCCCAATCCCTCTTAAAATGCTCAGTAACACCTTTCATTTGATACCCATATCGTACAAATTCTAGAGTCAGCCCTGGTCCACCTTTATGGCGATATTCCTAAATGGCGTCCACCTATAGACCTAATGCCCACTCCCTCTAAAATGCTCAGTAACACTTTTCGTTTGATACCCATATCGTACAAACATTCTAGAGTCACCCCTGGCCCACCCTAATGGCGATATCTCGAAAAGGCGTCCACCTATAGACCTAATGCCCACTCCCTCTTAAAATGCTCAGTAACACCTTTCATTTGATTCCCATATCGTACAAACACATTCTAGAGACACCCCTGGTCCACCTTTATAGCGATATCTCGAAACGGCGTCCACCTATGGAACTAAGGATCACTCCTTTTCAAAATACTCATTAACAGCTTTCATTTTAATACCCATATCGTACAAACACATTCTAGAGTCACCCCTGGTCCACCTTTATGGCGATATCTCGAAACGGCGTCCACCTATGGAACTAAGGATCACTCCTTTTAAAATACTCATTACCACCTTTCATTTGATACCCATATCGTACAAACACATTCTAGAGTCACCCCTGGTCCACCTTAATGGCCATATCTCGAAAAGGCGTCCACCTATAGACCTAATGCCCACTCCCTCTTAAAATGCTCAGTAACACCTTTCGTTTGATACCCATATCGTACAAACATTCTAGAGCCACCCTTGGTCCACCTTTATGGCGATATCTCGAAAAGGCGTCCACCTATAGAACTAAGGATTACTCCCTTTTAAAATACTCATTACCATCTTTCATTTGATACCCATATCATACAAACACATTCTAGAGTCACCCCTGGTCCACCCTAATGGCGACATTTCGAAAAGGCGTCCACCTATAGACCTAATGCCCACTCCCTCTAAAATGCTCAGTAACACTTTTCGTTTGATACCCATATCGTACAAACATTCTAGAGTCACCCCTGGCCCACCCTAATGGCGATATCTCGAAAAGGCGTCCACCTATAGACCTAATGCCCACTCCCTCTTAAAATGCTCAGTAACACCTTTCATTTGATTCCCATATCGTACAAACACATTCTAGAGACACCCCTGGTCCACCTTTATAGCGATATCTCGAAACGGCGTCCACCTATGGAACTAAGGATCACTCCTTTTCAAAATACTCATTAACAGCTTTCATTTTAATACCCATATCGTACAAACACATTCTAGAGTCACCCCTGGTCCACCTTTATGGCGATATCTCGAAACGGCGTCCACCTATGGAACTAAGGATCACTCCTTTTCAAAATACTCATTAACAGCTTTCATTTGATACCCATATCGTACAAACATATTCTAGAGACACCCCTGGTCCACCTTTATGGCGATATCTCGAAACGGCGTCCACCTATGGAACTAAGGATCACTCCTTTTAAAATACTCATTACCACCTTTCATTTGATACCCATATCGTACAAACACATTCTAGAGTCACCCCTGGTCCACCTTAATGGCCATATCTCGAAAAGGCGTCCACCGATAGACCTAAGGCCCAATCCCTCTTAAAATGCTCAGTAACACCTTTCATTTGATACCCATATCGTACAAATTCTAGAGTCAGCCCTGGTCCACCTTTATGGCGATATTCCTAAATGGCGTCCATCCTTAGAACTATGGCCTACTCTCTCTTAAAATACTCTTTAATACCTTCCATTTGATACACATGTCATACAACCACATTCCAGGGTTACCCTAGGTTCATTTTCCTACATGGTGATTTTCCTTATTTTGTCTCCATAGCTCTCAACTGAGTATGTAATGTTCGGTTACACCCGAACTTAGCTTTCCTTACTTGTTTTTATACTCAGCTGAGCAGAGCTCACAGATTATATTAATTTTGTTCGCATGACGGTACCCTGTAACGGCATAAACTAATCGAGATAGATATAGACTTCTATATATCGAAGTGATCAGGGCGAAAAACGAAATTAATCGGACTGTAACCACGCCCACTTTTTCGACATCGAAAAACCGAAAAAGTGTGATAATTCATTACCAAATGCGGATAAATCGATGAAATTTTGTAGGTGGGTAGACCTTATGACGCAGATTAGAAAATTATTAAAATTTTGGACAATGGGTGGGGCAACGCCCACTTTTAAAAGAAGGTAATTTAAAAGGTTTGCAAGTTGTAATTTGGCAGTCGTTGAAGATATCATGATGGAATTCGGCAGGAACGTTACCCCTGTTACTATATGTGGTCTAAATAAGGATTAGGAAAACCGGATGACGAACACGCCCACTCTTAAAGAAAAAAATTTGTTTAAATCAAATTTTAACAAAAATTGAATATCTTTATAGTATACTAGCAGACCCGGCAGACGTTGTTCTGCCCTAAATTTGGCCTATCTGCATACATTTTAATAAGCTTTTTCCGTCTAACTCTGCCCTACCCCTCAACACTTTTTCCTAATCTTTTTATTCACTCCTCCCTCCGTCTTTTTCGCTTCATCTCCATCTTCGTCTCATTCTATCTCTTTCTCAGTCTACTTCTCTCTTTTCTCTTCTCTCAAATTTTTCTCCTTCTTCTTCATCTCTTATTGCCAGTCCCAGAGGGTGGTATGTATTTTATTCCAGTCCCATTCCGAGTCTCAGTCCCAGTCCCACTCCGAGTCTTCTCAGTCCCAGTCCTTGTCCTAATCCCAGTCCCAGTCCGCCTCTGGTATACTTCCCGGAAAAAAGCATCGTAAATACTAATATAGGCAAATTTATATACGAAATTCAGGCAAATCAAATAGGGCGTATGTAAATAGGTATGTGGGTATTAGTAATTATTGTCTTTATTTCGGCTTCGCATGAATATTTATCAGTTTTGCCAGGTTGATGCGACTAAATCGAATATCAGAATGAACTTTAGAGCTCTCAGCAACAGCTTTCATTTGATATCCATAATACACACACATTCTAGGGGTATCCGGGTCCATGTTTTGGCCTATATCTCGAGACCCTAGTCACTCAGCGGTGTAAAACTTACTCTGTATTATAGCACACATCAACAGCTTCAATTTGATACCCATAATGTAAAAACACATTCTAGGTGTATCCGGGTCCACGTTTTGGGATATATCTCGAGACCCTAGCGATATCCATATTGTATAAACACATTCTAGGGGTACCCGGGTCCACGTTTTGGGCTATATCTCGAAACCCTAGCCTCCCAGTTGTATGAAAATTATCCTGTACTATAGCACTCATCAACAGCTTTCATTTGATATCCATATTGTATAAACACATTCTAGGGGTACCCGGGTCTACGTTTTGGGCTATATCTCGAGACCCTAGCTTCCCAGTTGTATGAAAATTATCCTGTACTATAACACTCATCAACAGTTTTCATTTGATATCCATATTGTATAAACACATTCTAGGGGTACCCGGGTCCACGTTTTCGGCTATATCTCGAGACCCTAGCCTCCCAGTTGTATGAAAATTATCCTTTATTATAGCACTCATCACCAGCTTTCATTTGATATCTATATTGTATAAACACATTCTAGGGGTACCCGGGTCCACGTTTGGGCCTATATCTCGAGACTCTAGTCACCCAGGGGCATGTACTATAGCACTCATTAACAGTTTTTATTTGATATCCATATTGTATAAACACAATTTAGGGGTACCCGGGTCCACGTTTTGATCTCAAGATCCTAGGCACGTAGCGAAAAAAAGGTAGACGTTGGTCGATTCTCAGACCTATCCAATATGCTCACTTAAGCCTCTAACACCGTGACAGAAGAATTTTATATATTAGATTACAGTATATAAGTAAATTATGTCAACATTCGACGCCAGTAATGATATGGTGCAACAAAATACAAAAATAAAAGAAAATTTCAAAATGGGCGTGGCTCCGCCTTTTTTCATTTAATTTGTCTAGAATACCTTTAATGCCATAAGTCGAACAAAAATTTACCAATCCTTGTGAAATTTGGTAAGCGCATAGCTTCTATGACGATAACTGTTTTCTGTGAAAATGCGAAATTTGTTGAAGCCACGCCAAGTTTTTATACACAGTCGAACGTCTGTCTTCCGCTCGGCCGTTAAGACGATAACTTGAGAAAAATCGATATATCTTTACTAAACTTAGTTCACGTACTTATCTAAACTCACTTTATCTTGGTTTAAAAAATGGGCGAAATCCGACTATGACTACGCCCACTTTCTATACCAAATACGAAAACAGCGATGAAACATGGTGATTGGATTGGTTTTTTGCCGCAAAATATAACTTAAAAAAAAATTTGTAAAATGGGTGTGACACCTTCCATATTAAGTAGAATAAAATGAAAAAGTTCTGCAGGGCGAAATCAAAAGCCCTTGGAATTTTGGCAGGACTACTGTTCATTGTATTACATATATAAATAAATTAGCGGCACCCGACAGATGATGTTCTGGGTCACCCTGGTCCATATTTTGGTCGATATCTCGAAAACGCCTTCACATATACAACTAAGGGCTACTCCCTTTTAAACCCCTCATTAATACCTTTAATTTGACACCCATATCATACAAACACATTCCAGGGTTACCCTAGGTTCATTTGCCTACATAGTGATTTTCCCTTATTTTGTCTCCAAAGCTCTCAGCTGAGTATGTAATGTTCGGTTAAACCCGAACTTAGCCTTCCTTACTTGTTGCTTTACGTTTTGTGTTGATTCACTTTACATAAGAAAGCTTTTTAATTAAATTTCAAAAACTTAAACTTTCGTGTTACATCTCTTTACAATAAAACGTACGGTATTCTGTGGAAAATTGTTTAAAGTAATTTGAAATATTCCGGAATAAGCATTTCGAAGGACAATTAAACTCCAACAACGAATCAAATTGCTATGGGGAATAGTTGTTCGTAATTCATTTTAGTATTATTTTGGTGATCAATACACCAGACCAAAACACACATCGGTCTGCGCTTCCCAAGGCAGTCGGTTCTATGTACCGGAGCGACTCGGGATTTTTCCCGACCAAGGACTGTCATTTCAGTGTGACCCCATCTAATTTGTTTCGTCCCTCCCACAAATTGTCATCCTCCCAGCAGCTCCTTGCAGCAGGACTGCTCCATATTCTCTTACTCCGGGAAGGCATCGAATCCAATCCGGGTCCGTCTCCTGACCCCGGTCCTGAGAAATGGTTTTGCTGCATATGCCGGAAAAGAATCTTTTTAGGACGGTCATACTCTGTTCAGTGTGTCTCGTGCAAGGGATGGTTGCATCGGACAGGTTGTTCTGGGCTTGATCCCAAAACCCGACGTCCACGTAACTTTTATAAATCTTTTGTGGCTCCTTGCTGTTCACGCCCAGGGGCGTCCCGTAGTCTACGCCTTAGCGCCCCCCCCCCCCCACTACCTTCCAGCAGCCCCGCTGCTCAGCAAGCCACAACAAGTACCCGCTGCTGCTCGCGCCCCACGGCGCCAACAACTCAAACAACTGATACCACTCATAACTACTACCTTCGTAGTAGAGTTGGTAGCAATGCTGAGCATCAGCCCCTGCCCCCGTCTTCTCCCCCCCTCTTTTCCGGCAGCAATCGTGCAGGTCAGGGAAACAGACTCTTAGTCCCTACCTCCGTTTGCACCGTCTGCCAGCACAGAATATATAGGTTTGCGACATCCGCCCAATGCAGCTCCTGCCTTGGGTGGTGCCACTTTCCTAGATGTTCTGGTCTCCGCGACGGCAACCCCCGACGGGTTTCATCGCGCCATGTTGCCAGGTCGCAAACCCAAATCATCCGGGTACCCCAATGCTTGCCCAAGGACGCCCAGTCCCAGGGCCACAACAGCAATTGCGTCCTGGCCTTCCACAACCCAGGCGTAGTCACCCGTCACTTACCCCCAGAGTGGCGACGTCTCCTCTTATGCACTTCAGAATCCTGCAGTTAAACTGTAATGGAGTAACTGGGAAGGTTACGGAGATAGTCGATTTCATGAAGCGGCACAACATCCGCATTGCTGCGATTCAAGAGACTAAACTCACAGCAAGATCTGCATTGCAGACCTGCTCTGGGTATAACGTCCACCGGGAAGATCTCGAGAGCGGAAATGGAGGCGGTCTCGCGTTTATCATACACCACTCTGTGCAATATTATATATTTGATCCTGGCATCGACCGCAGGGACAATGTCTTAGAACGTCAAGGCCTATCTGTCCGGCCAGGCGATGCAAACCTAGAAATCATCAACATCTACATCCCTCCTGCCACCTGTTGCCCCAGTGGATACCGCCCTAATATCAGGGCCTTACTCACTGGCAACAATCGCATTATCTTAGGTGATTTCTATGCCCATCATGATCTATGGCATTCAAACTTGCGGGCGGACAGTAGGGGTGAGATGTTGGCGGATCAAATAGAAGAAACGACGTTCTGCACAATAAACGGAGACGCCCCCACACGTAAGGTAGGAAGCTGTCACAGCTCGCCAGATATCTCAGTCGTGAGCGCAGAACTCGTAAACTGCGTCAACTGGCAGCCGATGGTAACATTGGCATCCGACCACCTGCCCATACTTATTTCGTTTGAGCGTACCGCCGACTTCATCGTCACTGAAAAACGCACTTTCATAAACTTCAAAAAAGGAAATTGGGAAGAATATAAATCCTTTACAGACAGCCGCTTTGCTGCCCTCCCTATCCCGACTGATGCCCGCCAAGGGGAGCGTGCCTTCCGTAAGGTCATTAAATCCGCCTCGGCACATTTCATTCCCGCCGGGAGAATTCCCGAAATCCGGCTCCACTTCCCGGCGGAGGCCGCAAACTTAGCGAGAGAACGTGACCTTATAAGACAGCTTGATCCAGGCGACCCCCAAATAAGGGATTAAACCAACGCATCAGATTGCTTGTGGATGAACACAAGCGGGCGAAATGGGAGGAGCACCTAAGAGGTTGTAACCTCTCTACCGGTGTGGGTAAACTTTGGTCCACCGTAAAGTCCCTATCGAATCCGACTAAGCACAAAGACAAACTTTCCATCGCCTTTGGCGACAAAGTGCTGTCGGACGCGAAAAAATGCGCGAGCGCTTTCTGCTGACAATATATAATGCATCCTACGGTCGACAAAGATAGACGGAGAGCCAATAGACGCGCACATAAACACAAATTCAGCGCGTCACCAATCACCATCACCGCTCAAGAGGTTGAGGACGCCATTGGTCGTGCTAAACCATCCAAAGCAGTGGGCCCAGACGGCATAGCCATGCCGATGCTTAAAAGCCTAGGGAAAGAGGGTTTCAAATATTTAGCGCATGTCTTCAATATGTCTCTTTCCACCTTTGTCATACCTGAGAAATGGAAAATGGCCAAGGTGGTCCCGCTAATAAAGCCTGGGAAACCAGCTAACATAGGTGAGTCGTATCGTTGGATATCTCTCCTATCGCCAGTGGCAAAGACGCTTGAAGCCATTTTGCTCCCTTATTTCCAAGCAAATTTGCAGCTAGCCCCTCATCAGCATGGCTTCAGAAAACTCCATAGCACTACCACCGCGCTAAATGCCATTAGCACCCAGATAAATTGCGGTTTAAATCAATACCCTCACCATAGAACAGTACTCGTAGCGCTAGACCTATCAATACCATGGCTCGTTACTGCAGGACCTGGAAGGGTCTACCCTTCCCCCATGTCTTAAAAGGTGGACCGCAAATTATCTGGGTGGTCGGCAGGCATCGAAACATCAAAACCAAGGAGAATTAAACAAGGGGTGCCACAGGGTGGTGTCCTATCCCCACTTTTGTTTAATTTCTACATATCTAAGCTACCTTCACCACCGGAAGGAGTCACAATCGTTTCCTACGCCGATGACTGCACAATAATGGCCACAGGCCCAGGCCCAAAGATCGATGCGCTATGCAATAAAATAAACGACTACCTCCCTGATCTCTCCAGTTTTTTCGCCTCGCGAAACCTGGCATTAGCACCGACTAAATCTTCCGCGACCTTATTTACAACATGGACGCCCCAAATGTCGACCATTTTGAACATCCACGTCGATGGCACTACGCTACCGACTGTCCTACACCCCAAAATCTTGGGTGTGACGTTTGATCAGGATCTACATTTTGGTGAGCACGCAGCCGCAATTGTTCCGAGAATTCAGAGCCGTAACAAAATCCTCAAATCCCTCGCTGGCAGTGGGGAAAAGATAAAGAAACGCTCATGACTACATACAAAGCAATTAGCCAGCAGATTACGTGCTACGCGTCACCCATATGGTCGCCAAGCCTAAAAATCACCCACTGGAAGAAACTACAGGCCTACCAAAATACTGCTCTCAGAATCGCCACGGGCTGTCTTCTTATGTCCCCAGAACACCATCTGCATAATGAGGCGAGAATACTCCCCATCGGGGAGAGAAATGAGATGCTGACCAAACAGTTCCTGTTGAATACCCAGAAACCTGGGCATCCCAACAGACATCTGATTGATGAACCAGCACCGCCTAGGGGCTTAAGGAGTCATCTCCGTAAGCATTTGAGGAAATACGGCACCTGAGAACCCAGCCGTATGAAGTGAAAAAACACAAGCAGGTCCTTGGTGAACTCCATAAACAGGCGTCGGACCTTTATGCCGGGAATTGCCCGGTGAATCCAGTGCTTAACGAAAATTATCCAAAACTTGCGGAAGAGGAACGCATACTCCCCAGGGAAACGCGTGTCACTCTTGCTCAACTTCGTTCTGGATACTGTAACAGGTTAAACTCTTACCTATCCAGAATCAACCCCGACATACAAAATGTATGCCCCGCTTGCAACGTGTCCCCACATGACACCAACCATCTCTTCAATTGTAATGTGGAACCAACGCCTCTAACACCCCTTTCCTTATGGTCCACCCCTGTTGAAACGGCAAGTTTCCTTGGACTCCCGTTAGAGGATATTGATGACAATTAATTAGGTGGGGCGAGCATTGCTACAACAACAACAACACATCGGTCTGGGGTTAGCAGTATTCTCATTGTCCGGTTAAACACTTCAACGAAACTTATTTGACAGGTCTTTGAATGACCATCGGACACGAATTTTAGAATCTCGTTTCGATATGCCTCATGCATATGTACATTTAAGCCCGGATTTTAGTGCGAGTTTAAACTCCAGTTAAAGTTGACTAGAGTTTTACCGTGCCACTTCGACCGCTTGAGCAAACGAAGTTGCAAGGTTAAACTCTTTTCAATGTTAACTGTACTTTAAACTCGCACGTTAAAACCGGGCCTTGCTCGAACAGAAACACCCAACTAATTTTCAACAGATTGACCCCACTGTTAAGTGGCAAATATGTAATATGGACAACAGATGTTTCATGTTTTACATTTAATTGAGATTAACAGTTGATAGACGTTTTAACAGAAAATTGAGTAACAACGAATACGCCAATGCAAAATGTAATTCAAGATGAAAATTTTCAATGAATCAATTATCGGTAAAATTAGACTTGCGCCTTAACGAAATTAAATTAAAGTCGAATTGAGAAATGCGAAAATGTTCATATGTATGCTGACTTGGTAGCAAAGAAAATATCTAAGCGAACCCCCTTCAACACCGAGTACTTTCCTTAGTCAACTGTAAAAGTGGTGTAACATCGTGTAGGCATACATTTTTTAGTTACAGTGAAAAATATTTACGTTCTCGGACTGGCTTGCAAAAAAAGTATCTACATATTTCACATTTTAAAGATTCTCCCTGAGAGAACTACAAAATAAAATAATTTAAAAAAAAATTCAACTTAAACGGTTTTATTGAAAACAATACTTACATTAAGTAGTAATAATACCAAAAGCTAGAAAATAATTATGTAGGTCCTAGGTACTAGTCATCACACTCCTCGCCAATCTAGGGCATTGATAAGACAATTAAATAAAAGCGTTGGGCGCGTGAAATTTCCATTGATAGTCATAAGTAACAACAACCAACTGAACCTTAATCAGGTTAGTTATGCTACGCCTCACATTTTTAGAAATTTCACGCGCCCAACACTTTTATTTACTTGTCTGATCAACGCCCTAGATTGATGAGGAGTGTGATGACTAGTAGCTTCGTTCACAAAGACCGGCAGGCCGCCTGTCAATTAAAGCTAAATAAAACCGTTTAAAAACCAGTTTCATAGAGATTTACAGTTATATGCTGAGATAAATTTATTTTTTGTTTTTGCAGTAATTGTTATTGCATGTGTCGTTACAAAATGACTTACAAACGTATGACTGGGTACATTTGCCAATATATGTGCCTGCTGGGTTTGCCTGCCTTTTTATGTTTGCCTGTTTTTTTATGTTTCTTTTATTGTACTGCCTGTATGTATAGTATAAGCTGTGCTGTTCTTTTCCAACATCGCATAGCGGGACTTTAAAAATCACCTAATCAACTTTGATTTAAATAGGCAGAATTTGACGGAGAAGATTATTCTCGTACATTCGTTCGCAACGTTGGAGGCTGCAAGGACACACATTAGTGAACACGCCACTATGTCAAAGCAGTAAAATAATTATTGACTTGTATAATTTAAATGAAATAAATGAAATGTCATAAATTTAACTCAGTTTTGTTCTAATTTTATTTTGCCATTAATGTAAAGTACTGCCTAATGTCCTTGTGCTCCAGCAATCGTAAGTATGAACCCATAATGCCCAGGGGTAGTCATGCTGTGATTGCCAGTACGTACGTTGACGACTTGGTAGTAAGTTTTAACAGCGCCGACGAAACACTGATAGTAACTGGCGAAGCCATCAAGATCAATGCCGCTGCCGGATTCAAGCTAAGAAATTTTTTATGTAACAACAAAGATGTACAAAATGAACTGAACGGTAAAAATGTAGTAACCAATTCGCAAACTGTCACAATGGATCGCCAAACAACAACGGAAAAGGTCCTCGGTATGTATTGGAATACTACGAATGATGTGCTCGAATTTCAGTTTCACAAGATTACCCGTGATGTTTTGAACGGCTTACGAATGCCAACTAAGCGAGAGTTATTGGGTATATCCATGTCAATTTATGACCCATTTGGTCTTTTAGCAAATGTCACTATATATTTGAAAATATTAATGCAGTCATTATGGCGCTTACATGTGCAATGGGACGAAACGGTACCACACGACTTGGCAGAACAATGGAAATTGTGGTGGAGTAGTTTTCAGTCCGTAAAAGATTTTTCGGTGCCACGTTGTTATTCCACGATTTTATCGGTTGCTGACGATATACAATTGCATGTTTTTGTTGACGCAAGCGAATCTGCATATGCTGCCGTTGCCTATCTACGAATTAAAAAGATGAGTAAAATCGATGTAACTTTAATATGTGCCAAGTCTAGATGTACACCGCCTAAGGGTATGACAATACCGCTTTTGGAACTGCAAGCTGCTGTACTGGGCTGCCGTCTGAAGGAGTCGATGGAACGATGCCACGATTTCCACATACACAGCACAACATTTTGGAGCGACTCAAAAACTGTAATTTCTTGGATTCGCTCGATTAACAGAAACTTTAAACAATTCGTCGCATGTCGTATATCAGAGATTTTGAGCATAACAACCGTGAACCAATGGCGGTGGATAACATCATCACTGAACGTGGCAGATGAAGCAACGAGAGCTCGTACAAAATTTGAATATATTTTATTGTCAAGGTGGTTGCAGGGACCATCGTTTTTGTATAAGGACAAAGAACTGTGGCCACAAGAAGAACCACAACTGACGTCGGAACACTGCATATCAGAAGAGATCACAAAGAGGGTCATGCTGTCAAGCAAAGGCGAGTATCTAATTAACTTTTCTAAATTTTCGTCATATTCAAAGGAAATCAGAATTTTCGCCTGGATTTTGCGTTTTGTACACAACACTAAGTCAGGTATACGTCATAGAGGTGAGCTGAATGCCATAGAAGTTGGAAACGCCGAAACAACTATCCTTCATAGAGTTCAAGCAGAGTCATTCGCTGCCGAAATCGAAGCTCTGAAAATGGGTTAATTGGTTACCAAAATCATCATGTTTACACCAACTAACTCCGTTCTTAGACGACGATGATTTGATAAAAGTCAACGGAAGAATCGACGCTGCATACTGCTTGCCGATAACTGCACGACGTCCAATAATTCTACCTTACAATCACTATATAACGCGTTTGATCGTCCAACAATATCACCGTAAGCTGCATCATCAAACCGATAACTTAACAATAAACGAAATACGCCAAAAGTTCTGGGTAACTCGCATACGTACCTCGCATACGTACCTTGTTAAAGTCGGTAAAAAAAGAGTGCGCAGTTTGCATCGCCAACACAGCTAATCCTGTAGTGCCACTAATGGGTCAGTTACCACAAGATCGCCTTATGCCATATGTCAGGTCATTTTCATATACCGGGGTTGACTATTGTGGTCCATTTTTTGTTGCTATCGGTAGAAGACGAGAGAAACGGTGGGTAGCACTGTTCACATGCCTGACAACTCGAGCAGTTCACTTAGAAATTGCCACAGATTTATCAACTGACGCCTTTATCATCTGCTTTCGGAATTTCGTCAATCGTCGTGGAGTGCCAATTAAGATTCGAAGCGATAATGGCACCAATTTCGTAGGAGCGTAAAAGAAGCTTAACAAGGAAAACCGATTATTCGACTTTGACCTCATCGACCAAGAGATGTGCAACCAAAATATCCAGTGGGTCTTCAACTGTCCTGCGAATCCATCAGCAGGAGGTTGCTGGGAGCGCCTTGTACAATGTGTCAAACGATTGTTACAGCGAGTATTAAAAGAGGAAGCCCCGCGCTTAGAAACCTTCAACAGCGTTTTAATAGAGGCCGAAAACATTATTAATAGCCGCCCACTGACAGAACTGCCTGTATCGCCGCAAGACGAAGAGCCTTTGACTCCGAACCACTTTTTACTGGGTTGTCTTAACTCCACTCAGACGCCGGCTATAAATGAAGAAAAATTATGCCTAACGAAACAATGGCGTATATCGCAAAACCTCAAAGACCGACTATGGAAAAGATGGACACATGAATATTTGCCTCAACTCCTCCGACGATCGAAATTGAGAGAAAAGGCATCGCCTCTGAAACCTGGACAGCTGGTGATTGTCTGCGATCCTGCAAGACCTCGAAATCAATGGGAACGAGGCCTAGTGACCGAGGTGTTTACCGCAAAAGATGGCCAGGTTAGGACTGCCAAAGTTCGCACACCATCCGGGACAATACGTAGAACATCCAGTAAGCTAGCCACTTTAATGATTAGTGAATCCTCCTGCGGATCCACCGGGGGGTGGGATGTCGTTACAAAATGACTTACAAACGTATAACTGGGTACATTTGCCAATATATGTGCGTACTGGGTTTGCCTGCCTTTTTATGTTTTTTATGTTTGCCTGTTTTTTATGTTTGCCTGTTTTTTTATGTTTCTTTTATTGTGCTGCCTGTATGTATAGTATAAGCTGTGCTGTTCTTTTCCAACATCGCATAGCGGGACTTTAAAAATCACTTAATCAACTTTGATTTAAATAGGCAGAATTTGACGGAGAAGATTATTCTCGTACATTCGTTCGCAACGTTGGAGGCTGCAAGGACACACATTAGTGAACACGCCACTATGTCAAAGCAGTAAAATAATTATTGACTTGTATAATTTAAATGAAATAAATTAAATGTCATAAATTTAACTCAGTTTTGTTCTAATTTTATTTTGCCATTAATGTAAAGTACTGCCGTCGCCGTCGACATAAAGCCCGAATACCATCACTATTCCAACCTATTTTTTTTTACCACTGTCGCCTTACGGTTTGTGGAATTTAGTCGCCCCTTACGGCCGGCATTCCTATCGCGGAATACATTTAAGTCCCTTAACCAGTTCTGATTTTTTTATTTGTTTCTCCTTAGGGGGCTTAGAATATACCCGCGGCTGTTATGCTTGTCGTAAGAAGCGGGAGTGTCTTTATTGCTACAACAACAACAATAACATGAGACCTTTTACATCCCACTGAGACTAGGAATGTTTGGGGAAAATAAATATTTGTCTATTCTTAAGCGACCCCTAACCAAAAATGTCTTGATACGAAACATTTGTTTACGCTCTCATTTTTTCGCTCTCACGAGGGACTCATCTCAAATGTATGCTGGCAACAATCACAGATAAATCCCTCGCGCCAGCTGAAGCGGGTGCCAGAGCAAAAAAGTGCCAGCTAAAACGAAAAACAGGCTAAAAATTTCGATAAACTTTAGTTTGACCTACAACTGTAGAAATGCGTTCAAAACTTATGGGGAAAAAGATAAAAATACTTGTTTTAGTGTAAATATTGTTAGTTCGAAGGCGGATGGTAAATCATATATGTAACACTCCTATATTGCTAATAGAAAATGCTCTCAATGTGTTTTGAATTCGAAATCAAAACATGATTGTAGCAGCATAAGTGTGACAAAAAAAAATTAAAATTTTGGTATATTCGATTCACGAATACAAAAAGAAAAACGTTTAAACAGCTATATATCGGCACTCTGATGTTTGGGAATGTACATACCTAGCCTTTTGTAGTAATATAGGAGTATTACATATATGGGGTAAATATTATTTCCCATTCAAAAGTTATCACTAAAAACAGGTTTGGTAAATATGAAGTCCTGATGCAACCACGCCATTTTGATCACAGTACCTGGAACGTCAGACATGTAAGATAAGCCACTAAATGATGTTAACTATTATATCCTAGGTCCGATTTACTCAAATTTCAAAATAATATTTGGTTTTCACTGTGAGTTAAATGCGTTACAATATTTGACTAATTAATTTAATCAAAATGTAAATTTTACTTAGATTGGTTTATATTTAACTCTAACTAGTCGTATTATTGTAAAATAAGTTTAAAGAAATGAATAATTTTCGACTATCATTTTATTAAACGATTGAAACTATAAATTGCCGAAATGTATGTAAAAAATCCCCATATTCAGATCTATTAATTTTTGTTTGGAGTGGCATCATTGACAAGCGCTCGAAACAAAGAGTCGCAAATCCATTCATATATGACCCTAACAAAATATTCACGACCAAAATACCAATAGAAAAATTGCTAAAGTGTTTAATCAGTAAACAAATTAATGGACAATAGACACCTATTCACATTAGTACACTGACGATCATTTGAATAGATTCAACGTTTTCTGTGCCTAAAGTATCATCTATATCAAAATGTATGTTTCGCTCAAAGAACCTAGTGCAACAAAAAAAAATTAAAACATATTTTATCCTGCTATCTATCATACCATCAGTTCGCGAGACTTTGTATAAGAAAGCTCTTTTGCACAAGTGGCATTGATGATCCAGTAAAAATCCTATGTTATCGACCGTTCGGCTGTTATAGTCTATTTCTCGAAGATATAGGAATCTGAGGAGAACGAAATTGAACAAGAAATTCGATCTTTATCTTGCAAATAAAGTAACCGTGGATTTAATTATAAAGAGGTTTTCCTACACACTGAATCTTATTATAGGCCAGTTTGTCTGAGTCTTTGGTCGAGTTTGTGTCGCAGGAGATATTGCTATTTATAAAAAGCTAAATATTTTATTCTTACATTTCGACTCTACAACATAAACCCTTGTGTTGTTATTATTTATCCGATAAGCAAACATTCTGGGTAAAACTTTAAACTTAAAACCTTAAACGTTCTTTAGGGAGAAGAAATTGTGCCATTTTCAAAGTGTTAATATGAAATTTTACTCATTTAAACAGTCTGGGTGGGGTAGCATAATATTTAGTTGAGCTCGATATTTTCCTAAATCAAGAATAAAAGCGAAATGTGGGACTTGTGTATAAGTCGACAATTTTATCATTTTGCGACTCTTCTCTAACTGCCGTTGTCACTTTTCTTTTTTAAACACACTTTTGGTATATACATATATGGGCAAATCCCAAAAACTTTTACTTTTTTGGATACTTTGGTTTTACACACGGGCAAAAAACTTAAGGCCAGAAAAAAGTACAAAGACATTAAGTTTGACCTTTTGACTATCCGATCTGATGATTTTAAAAATCAAGAAAGTTGATAGTAAGTTTTTGCAGAACTTCGAAACGTAAAAAACGTAGATTTTTACACTTTTTGAAGCGATACCCTTGATTTTTTTTTTTTTTTTTGAATTTTTTCGATAGAATTTTGAGGCATCGGAATTTTAACTGAATGTTGTTTTTGAGACGGAGATTCTAAAAGTATGAGCAAAATTAATGTGCCCCTCCAATACTCAAAACTATCATCAATCAAAGTAGCGATACTTTTTTTTGTCATTTTCAATATTAACAGTTTTTTGCTTATAGCTTTTTGAGGCAACTGAGTATTGAAATTTGAATTATGCACGATAATAGCCTATCAGGGACTAAAAATACCTAGCGCTTCAAATTCGATGTGCCCCTTTCAGTTTTGAAGGTAGAGGCAGAAAAGTGGAAGCGCTTGGTTATGTACATTTTTTCAGGATATGTTTTTTTGTGGGCAAAGCTACAATTTTACTTCTATCACTTCATACCCCTTTGTTAATTTTTTCTCTACACCACAGTAATATACCACCAATTGCCTCATCTTGGAATATTCACGCAAGGAAAGTTATTAATGTTTTTACATGGGGCAAATATACGAAATTTTCGACAAAAATTTGCAATCGTCAAAAAGTGTAGACATTTTTTTTTTAACCAGGTTTTATTTAAAAGTAAATGAAAAGAAACAAATTTGGTACAAAAATTAAAAAAAAAAAATCAATTAACTTTGCTCTGTGTACAATATTAATGTTTTAATGAAGTTCTGTGCTTACATTACTTTTTTCATGTAATAGCCTTAAGATGTGGCAATATCGATATGACAACTACAGCAAGTTAAATGTCTTTAAAATACCTTTTGTTTGATATTCATGTTGCAGGTAAAAAAATATTTGTCGGTTACCCGGTTTCATATTTTTGCCGATATCTCTAAAAACGTGTTTCGGGCATCAACAAAATTTTACCTAAATATACCCCACATAGATATGTACATCCTGATAAAATTTCAACACAATCGGTTAAGAAGTGTTTAAATAAGTAAATAAATTTAAGGTTTTCCGGGTTTATATTTTTATCAATATCTCCAAAACCGGATCTCGAGTATTAAAACTTTTGTACCTAAACATACTTCGTTCACATATCTATATGTTTTTAAAGTTTCAAAAGAATCGGTAGAAAGGTATTAAAATAAATGTGTTGTAAACTTTGCAGTAGAAAATATTTGGCGGTTATTCGGTTTTATATTTTTACCGATGTCTACAAAACTGGGTCTCGTGTATCAAAAAAATGTTACATAGCTAACAGCTGCATATACATATTTTGTTAAAATTTCGATATAATCGGTACAGAAGTGTTGAAATAAATGTATATTTAACATTGCGACCTCAATTTATATATATTTTCCTTGATCTTTTGACTATATGTGACCCGGCCTATGAAAAGGTGGCTTATGACTCAAAAAAGAAAGTGCGAGAAACAGCTTTTAAAGACAAACAATGCATTTCTTCAGTTTCTTAGTAGTTTTCTTTGAGTCATAAGCCACCTTTTCATAGGCCGGGTCACATATCTTTTTGAGGAATTATGTAAGACGAGTAACGGCGATGCACTTTAGCTCCAATTTACCTCTCAATGTTCCTAACAAAAAGATATTTGCGTGTTACCATGTTTCAAAAAAAAATGCTTTTTTAAAAAAACCCAAAGTTTGCCGGATTTCCCCATATATTACATTCGAAACACAAAGTGACATTCTCAAAGAAGCGACAAATTCTTCAATAGCTTGATTATAAAAGAAATATATGTATTTCTTAAAGCTAAAAATTAAAATTATTATTTTCAGTTTTTCATCATAATTCGTTAATAACATTTTGAAATGGGAAAATCGTTGAACTTATTCAGATGATAGACAGTGTATATAAAGTACTTATGCACGCATATTGGAATGACAAATGTAAAAAAATACGTCAGTGATTTCTTTGCATACTAATAAGCCATTTGAACTGCAATAAAAAAAAATGTTTAAATATGGACATAAGGATATTAAATACAGCATTGTGCACAAAAAGATAAATTTAGTGTTGCTTACAGTAAGCACCGCCTAATTAGATTACATTGGAATTCTTTTTAATCACCCCTATTCTGCATTTCGATTACGTTCCCGTTCTACGCTCCGCTTTAATCGAAGTTTGGTATTCTGCATTACGACGGAATCGTAAAGAGAAGAGGAAGAGCAAATAATTTTTCGAAATCAGCTGTTGGTACGGAATGTTTAAACATTGGAACAAAATAAATTAAAGAAAATTTTTTAAAAACACTGAAAAACGTTTATATTTTATTATCCACGCCATTTTGTACAAAAAAAAGCAATAGAATATATTGCCGCAGTGCTATATTTTTTTGAGTGAAGTGCTTTCATAGTTGTAAGTGTGTTTTGTCGTTCTTTTGGCCAATTCCCTGCCGTGACCACCGAGTTTTGTTAAAACGGATTCCTGCACGAATATAGTTGACATTTTCTGAATTTTAAGGATGCTAATTTCATTGCACTGGCCTAAAGTACTTTATAAAGGTTTATTTATTCTTTCCGCAAGGATTGTTTACGTTTTCGCTTCACCTTCCTCTACGCCGGCAGCTTGCTTTGGCATATAACTGGACCCAACGAACAGACACAAATTATAGCTGTCTATTATAATGGAATCAGTAGCCGCGGCATTATTTATGGAGTTGGAAAGCAACGCATACGAAAATTGCCAGGCGAAAATGGAAAGGCAAATATTGCGAGATTTGTGTAATACATTTGAGATGAGTGACGAATTGTAAGAAATTGAACTTAAAAGTGGTAAAGTTTAAAGACTAATTTTCTTATTTAGGTTCAAAAAAAACTTTCGACTTAACAAGGATGCTTTCAAGTATGTTTAGATACTTTTGCGGGGCAAATACGTCCAAGGACTTGGACATCGACATGTTGTTTTTGACCTGGAAACATATAAAAAACAATCATCATCAAGCCTTCTACGTTTCTTAACAAGTTTTACTTACATTTTTGTTAAAATTCTGTTATAAATTAATAAAAAAATAAAAAGAAAATATTTTTCCGCCAACTAATTTGCAACTTAGAAAAACGTAACTACGATCGAAATGCAGAATACAAATAATCGAACGATTCGAAGTTGGATCGAAAGAGATTGGAACACAGAATACCAAAATTGCCAAATCGAAAAAATTCCAATCCAAGTCGAAATGCAGAATAGGGCTGAATAATCATTTTCTAATGCAACATATCCGGTTCAGCCAATATTTCGAGATACGAACATGGTAAACAATCGGGGCCGAAACTGTCCTAACCCAACCTATTGACAATATATTTTTAAACTTTTTATTTTTCATTTTGCTCAGCAAGATACTCAATCAAAAACAGGCATAGTTTTTGGGACTAGTGCTGCCGTTTGTGTGGTTTTCAGAAAATTTGAAATAACGTTTAATTGCTAGGCTAGAGAAAACTGATAAAGCTTTCAAAAAGTACAATGACTGCTTAGTGCAATGATCTCTTATTTTTGAAAACGGTTTGGAAATCTTGAGCCTTATTCTGTAACTCGATTCGTAAGAAAATGTCATTCAAAGCAGTCAAATTACATACATTTTCTTCAATGCGAAAAACATTTTTTTCGAAAGGAGTTACACAACAAGGCCCGAATAAAACCCCAGCGACACTCTCAAATGTTATTATGTCAAAAAGCTACAACTATGTTTGAAAACCTAATTTATTTTGGGGGTAAATACTGCTCAATACTATTATGCTATTAGTAAATAAACACAACGACAGTAAGCCATTTACAACATACATAGAGGCAACGAAGAATATTTCATTTCGCTTCCCAAGGCAGTCGGTTCTATGTACCGGAGCGACTCGGGATTTTTCCCGACCAAGGAATGTCATTTCAGTGTAACCCCATTTAATTTGTTGCGTCCCTCCCACAAATTTTCATCCTCCCAGCAGCTCCTTGCAGCGGGACTGCTCCATTTTCTCTTGCTCCGGGAAGGTATCGAATCCAATCCGGGTCCGTCTCCTGACCCCGGTCCTGAGAAATGGTTTTGCTGCATCTGCCGGAAAAGAATCTTTTTAGGACGGTCATACTCTGTTCAGTGTGTCTCGTGAAAGGGATGGTTGCATTGGACAGGTTGTTCTGGGCTTGATCCCAAAACCCGACGTTCACGTAACTTTTATAAATCTTTTGTGGCTCCTTGCTGTTTACGCCCAAGGGCGTCCCGTAGTCTACGCCTAAGCGCCCCCCACTACCTTTCAGCAGCCCCGCTGCTCAGCAAGCCACAACAAGTACCCGCTGCTGCTCGCGCCCCACGGCGCCAACAACTCAAATAGCTGCTACCACTCATAACTACTATCTTCGTAGTAGAGTCGGTAGCAATGCTGAGCATCAGCCCCTGCCCCCGTCTTCTCCCCCCTCTTTTCCGGCAGCAATCGTGTAGGTCAAGGAAACATACTCTTAGTCCCTACCTCCGTTTGCACCGTTTGCCAGCACAGAATATATATGTTTGCGACATCCGCCCAATGCAGCTCCTGCCTTGGGTGGTGCCACTTTCCTAGATGTTCTGGTCTCCGCGAAGGCAACCCCCCGACGGCGTTCATCGCGCCATGTTGCCAGGTAGCAAACCCAAATCATCCGGGTACCCCAATGCTTGCACAAGGACGCCCAGTCCCAGGGCCACAACAGCAATTGCGTCCTGGCCTTCCTCAACCCAGGCGTAGTCACCCGTCACCTACCCCCAGAGTGGCGACGTCTCCCCCTATGCACTTCAGAATTCTGCAGTTAAACTGTAATGGACTAACTGGGAAGATTACGGAGATAGTGGATTTCATGAAGCGGCACAACATCCGCATTGCTGCGATTCAAGAGACTAAACTCACAGCAAGATCTGCACTGCAGACCTGCTCTGGGTATAATGTCCATAGAAAAGATCGCGAGAGCGGAAATGGAGGCGGCCTCGCGTTTATCGTACACCACTCTGTACAATATTATATATTTGATCCTGGCATCGACCGCAGGGACAATGTCTTAGAACGTCAAGGCCTATTTGTCCGGTAAGGCGATGCAAACCTAGAAATAATCAACATCTACATCCCTGCTGCCACCTGTTGCCCCAGTGGATACCGCCCTAATATCAGAGCCTTACTCACTGGAAACAATCACATTATCTTAGGCGATTTCAATGCCCATCACGATCTATGGCATTCAAATTTGCGGGCGGACAGTAGGGGTGAGATGTTGGCGGATCAAATAGAAGAAACGACGTTATGCATAACAAACGGAGACGCCCCCACACGTATGGTAGGAAGCTGTCACAGTTCGCCAGATATCTCAATCGTGAGCGCAGAACTCGTAAACTGCGTCAACTGGCAGCCGATGGTAACATTGGCATCCGACCACCTGCCTATACTTATTTCGCTCGAGCGTACCTCCGACTTCATCGTCACCGAAAAACGCACTTTCATAAACTTTAAAAAAGGAAAGTGGGAAGAATATAAATCTTTTACAGACAACCTCTTTGCTGCCCTCCCTATCCCGCCAAGGGGAGCGTGCCTTCCGCAAGGTCATAGAATCCGCCTCGGCACGTTTCATTCCCGCCGGGTGAATTCCTGAAATCTGGCCCCACTTCCCGGCGGAGGCCGCAAACTTAGCGAGAGAACGTGACTTTATAAGACAGCTTGATCCAGGCGACCCCCAAATAAGGGATATAAACCAACACATCAGATTGCTTGTGGATGAACAGAAGCGGGAGAAATGGGAGGAGCACCTAAGAGGTTGTAATCTCTCTACCGGTGTGGGTAAACTTTGGCCAACCGTAAAGTCCCTATCGAATCCGACTAAGCACAAAGACAAAGTTTCCGTCGCCTTTGGCGACAAAGTGCTGTCGGATGCGAAAAAATGCGCGAGCGCTTTCTGCCGACAATATATAATGCATTCTACGGTCGACAAAGATAGACGGAGGGCCAACAGACACGGACATAAACACAAATTCAGCGCGTCACCAATCACCATCACCGCTAAAGAGGTTGAGGACGCCATTGGTCGCGCTAAACCATCCAAAGCAGTGGGCCCAGACGGCATAGCCATGCCGATGCTTAAAAGCCTAGGGAAAGAGGGTTTCAAATATTAAGCGCAGGTCTTCAACCTGTCTCTTTCCACCTTTGTCATACCCGAGAAATGGAAAATGGCCAAGGTGGTCCCGCTACTAAAACCTGGTAAACCAGCTAACATAGGAGAGTCGTATCGTCCGATATCTCTCCTATCGCCAGTGGCAAAGACGCTTGAAGCCATTTTGCTCCCTTATTTCAGAGCAAATTTGCAGCTATCCTCTCATCAGCATGGCTTCAGAAAACTCCATAACACTACCACCGCGCTAAATGCCATTAGCACCCAGATAAATTGCGGTTTAAATCAAAACCCCCACCATAGAACAGTACTCGTAGCGCTAGACCTATCAAAACTTTTGATACGGTCAACCATGGCTCGTTACTGTAAGACCTGGAAGGGTCTACCCTTCCCCCATGTCTTAAAAGGTGGACCGAAAATTATCTGGGTGGTCCGCAGGCATCGGTGCAATTTAGAAACGAAACATCAAAACCAAGGAGAATTAAACAAGGGGTGCCACAGGGTGGTGTCCTATCCCCACTTTTGTTTAATTTCTACATATCTAAGCTACCTTCACCACCGGAAGGAGTCACAATCGTTTCCTACGCCGATGGCTGCACAATAATGGCCATAGGCCCAGGCCCACAGATCGATGAGCTATGCAATATAAAAAATTAACGGCTACCTCCCTGATCTCTCCAGTTTTTTCGCCTCGCGAAACCTGGTATTATCACCGACTAAATCTTCCGCGACCTTATTTACAACATGGACGTCCCAAATGTCGACCATTTTGAATATCCACGTCGATGGCACTACGCTACCGACTGTCCTCGTTCCCGAGATGGTCGGGCCAGCACCTTAATGGTGCTGTTACCGGAGCGTATCGGATCTGTATCCGACAAAGGACCATCACATCGATAACACTCCCCAAAGCCTTCGGGGATTAACCTAATCGCTACAACAACAACAACCGACTGTCCTACACCCCAAAATCTTGGGTGTGACGTTTGATCAGGATCTACATTTTGGTGAGCACGCAGCCGCAATTGTTCCGAGAATTCAGAGCCGTAACAAAATCCTCAAATCCCTCGCTGGCAGTACCTGGGGAAAAGATAAAGAAACGCTCATGACTACATACAAAGCAATTAGCCAGCCGATTACGTGCTACGCGTCACCCATATGGTCGCCAAGCCTAAAAATTACCCACTGGAAGAAGCTACAGGCCTGCCAAAATACTGCTCTCAGAATTACCACGGGCTGTCTTCTTATGTCCCCAGAATACCATCTGCATAATGAGGCGAGAATACTCCCCATCAGGGAGAGAAATGAGATGCTGACCAAACAGTTTCTGTTGAATACCCAGAAACCTGGGCATCCCAACAGAAGTATGATTGATGAACCAGCACCGCCTAGGGGCTTAAGGAGTTGTTGTTGTTGTTGTTGTAGCGCTACGGTTGCTCCCCGAAGGTTTAGGGAGTGATCGATGTGATGGTCCTTTGCCGTTTACAGATCCGGTACGCTCCGGTAACACAGCATCATTAAGGAGCTGGCCCGACCATCTCGGGAACGATTTATATGGCCACATTAAACCTTCAGGCCAATCCGGTATTTTAGTCGCCTCTTACGACAGGCATACCTACCGCGGGTATATTCTAACCCCCTGACCCGCTGGGTTAGGGCTTAAGGAGTCATCTCCGTAAGCATTTTGAGGAACTACGGCACCTGAGAACCCAGCCGTATGAAGCGAAAAGACACAAGCAGGTCCTTGGTGAACTCCATAAACAGGCGTCGGACCTTTATGCCGGGAATTGCCCGGTGAATCCAGTGCTTAAGGAAAATTATCCAAAACTTGCGGAAGAGGAACGCATACTCCCCAGGAAAACGCGTGTCACTCTTGCTCAACTTCGTTCTGGATACTGTGACAGATTAAACTCTTACCTATCCAGAATCAACCCCGACATACAAAATGTATGCCCCGCTTGCAATGTGTCCCCACATGACACCAACCATCTCTTTAATTGTAATGTGGAACCAACGCCTCTAACACCCCTTTCCTTATGGTCCACCCCTGTTGAAACAGCAAGTTTCCTTGGAGGATATTGATGACAATTTGTGATCGGTCGCGGCTGTTAGGTGGGGCGAAGCACTGCTACAACAACAACAACAAGAATATTTCACACACATAACCAGCAGCTTGAAGCAAAGAGATTATTTCACATATACATATGTAGTCAGAAGATAAGAGCGAGAAAGAAAGAGAAACAATCACACATCACGTTATCATCATCAAAGAGCAGAAGTTGTTACTCACACTACACACGCATATACATAGCTATAAGAAAAACATAAACTATAGATATTGTAACGAATGCACTTGCAAATCCTTTTATTTGCAACCCTCTGCTAAGTTCGTATCGCTAAACTGTTGAATAAATAACTCCAATATAGAATAATTGAAAAATGGCCTTTATTAAAGTGCTTCACAATAACACTTATACTTTGCAACGAATAGCTAGCTTAATAACCAAACTGATTGATAGCTCAAATGGAACTCTACAATTCAAAATAATACTGCTATAGCTCGCTAGATAGCGCTTAATCGAAACTGTTTGACATTTCAAATCAAACTGAATTACTTCTTACTCGCCTGCCCCGCTTTTATAGTTTACGCTGCATACTTCTAGGCTCTTCGATTTCCAGAACTTAATAGTTAGTTTCGGCTACAAAATCGCCAGCCACAACTACGTGCACAAATTATTGCTCTCTCTTGTGACAACTCAGATAAGATATATGCATGTGTTTGTGCATTGCCGCTCCGCTGCTCGTATACGCAATTATTTATTCGTTTATGTAGATACATAATGATTTAAATATTGATGTGAATGTTTGTAGTTTACAGTCTCTCGCGCATACATAGGCGTATAAGTAAATGCATCTGTGTGTGACTTGATTTCGGCTGCCTTATATATGTGTATACATGATTTGATTATTGACGTAAATACTGCTTATCGTGGCCTTAGCATCGCCTTAGTGATGGGATAACTTAGTGATGCTAATATCCGTGACACTGCCCTCCACCTAAGTCTGATCGTCCCGATCAGACAAATCTCTCAATCTAAACGCTGCTAGCATCGCCAAATGTACCACTCTTCTATTTCGTGATTTCCCAATTGCTTGTATGCGGTATATGACATCACTGATCGTCTTCACAACTCTGTACGGGCCTTCCCAACTGCACCGATATTTGGATGGAACACCTCTCCGCCGATGAGGGTTGTATAGCAGTACCAAATCTCCCTCCCGGAAACCTTCCGAATTATTTTCCTTGTCGTACCTGTGTTTCATCTTACTACTCATTACCCTGGGCCGTTCCTTCCCACTCTGTTGTTTGGCCAATGAATTACTTCGTAGAGCTTGCGCTTGACGGATTGGCTTCGCATAATCAGTATCGTTCCCACGTTTCACAACAGTAGTGCGCCCCGGGCTGAAGCTACCCTCGCATTCTTTCTGGAAAATTCTTTCCTTCGTTTTAGTGCGTCCATTAGGTTTTGTCAATGCCAGTGTTTTCTCGCAGGTACCTTTGGTTTTGATTTGTTTGGCCCATTCGTTCCATCAAACCTTGCCCGATCTGCTGCCTTTGACTTTTGTGGTTTTTGTCGAATCTCTTTCACCAGCACTCGATTACTGCTGAGCCCTTCTTCCAAACTGAAGTTAAGTGGCACATCCTGGTTCTCATAGCGCATAATCTTTCTTGGCATATCGATCCTGATGTCAACTAAGAAGTCCACTCCCAATATAACTTCATCAACAATCTCCGCCACAACGAATTTGTGTAAAACCATGACCTTCCCAATTAAGACTTCACATATTCTCCCTTGATTATACTCGCCAGTGACCGTACGCAACCTTGCTCCAGGTAACCGCTTTACTCTCCTGTTAACCAAATCAGATCGGATCAAGGAATGAGATGCGCCCGTATCTACAGTCAGTACACGCTCCTTGCCATCCACATTCCCTCTGACGGTAAGACTGCTTGATTTCCTTCCAATTTGCGACAAAGATATCACAGGACATTCAATAGCCGGGTCAAGTTTTCGTCCTTTACATCCGACACGCTCTTGCTCATTTCCGCCAGCTTTGCGTTTACGGCCACCCACATTGTTGGAACTATTAGGACCAAGATCGCAATGACGTGCAATGTGACCTGGGTTGCCGCACTTGAAACATTTAATAACTCCGGCTTTTTTCTGTTGTGATCCCTTCAGTGCTTCCAAAATTGTGTCTACCAAGTCTGGCCTTTCTATTTCCACACGGCGTGCTTTGAAAACTGGTTTACACAGAAGCGACCCTGTTTCCTGAGTCAGTGCATGCGATACCGTTTCAGCAAACGTTAGTTTTGGATTCGCATATGTAGCCCGCTTCGTTTCCACATCTCGTATGCCATTTATGAAGCTCTGGATTTTTACCTTTTCAGTGTATTCCACGGGTGCGTCTGCATTTGCAAGATGAGCCAATCTTTCAATATCTGAAGCAAACTCCTACAATGTCTCATTTGCTTTTTGGTAGCGGTTTTGCAACTCAATTTGGAATATCTGTTTCCTATGCTCGCTTCCGTAACGTCTCTCTAAAGCGCTCATCAATGTTTCGTAGTGGTTCCGCTCGTACTCTGGGATGGTCTGTAAGATTTCCGCGGCAGGCCCTTTCAGTGCCACGAACAGAGCTGCAACTTTATCTTCAGCATTCCATTGGTTCACTGCTGCGGTCTTCTCAAATTGTAGCTTAAAGACGTGAAAAGGAACAGAACCGTCAAAGAATGGTGTCTTTACCTTTGGATTACTCGCTGAAACTGTTGGGCGATTTAATTGCAACTCCTGTATACGATCTCTCAAAGCTTCTATCTCAGCATCAATTTTGTCCTCGAGCTGCACAATTTTTGTATCCTGTGCTTCCAGCTTTGATGTTACCCTTGCTTCCTGTGCTTCCAACTGCGAAGATATTTGCGCCACCTGCAATGATAAGCGCTCCTCTTGTGCTTCCATCTTAGAAGTTATTCGTGTCTCTTGCGACTCCAGTTGGGATTCCATATATGTCTTCTGTTCTTCGAGCTGAGATGCCAGTTGAAATGTTATATCTGTCTTTTGCGATTCCAGTTGAGAAGCCACTGTCGATGTTTGAGCAGATATTGCAGCCAAAATCATGTTCAAGTCTGTGCTCGTAACTGTCTCTTCCATTTTTGTTGTTTCCTCGCCTTCAAGATGAAAGTCATACTCTTCCACGTCAATTCCTTCTAATTCCATTGCCTCTCGTAGCCGTGCCTGAAGTTCGAGCTTAACGCCGCTTGTATTCAATCCACGGGCTTCCAACTCCTTCTTTAGTTGCTGGATCTTCAATTCACTAAATTTCGCCATGTCCTTGTTGTCCTCTGGAATTTATTCAACAATTCCTCTTCTGATACCAATTGTAACGAATTCACTTGCAAATCCTTTTATTTGCAACCCTCTGCTAAGTTCGTATCGCTAAACTGTTGAATAAATAACTCCAATATTGAATAATTAAAAAATGGCCTTTGTTAAAGTGCTTCACAATAACACTTATACTTTGCAACGAATAGCTAGCTTAATAACCAAACTGATTGATAGCTCAAATGGAACTCTACAATTCAAAATAATACTGCTATAGCTCGCTAGATAGCGCTTAATCGAAACTGCTTGAAATTTCAAATCAAACTGAATTACTTCTTACTCGCCTGCCCCGCTTTTATAGGTTACGCTGCATACTTCTAGGCTCTTCGATTTCCATAACTTGCTAGTTAGTTTCGGCTACAAAATCGCCAGCCACAACTACGTGCACAAATTATTGCTCTCTCTTGTGACAACTCAGATAAGATATATGCATGTTTGTGCATTGCCGCTCCGCTGCTCGTATACGTAAATATGTGTAGACGCAGTTATTTAATCGTTTATGTAGATAGATAATGATTTAAATATTGATGTGAATGTTTGTAGTTTACAGTCTCTCGCGCATACATAGGCGTATAAGTAAATGCATCTGTGTATGACTTATTTCGGCTGCCTTATATATGTGTATACATGATTTGATTATTGACGTAAATACTGCTTATCGTGGCCTTAGCATCGCCTTAGTGATGGGATAACTTAGTGATGCTAATATCCGTGACAATGTACATGTATATAGCTAAATAACCAAGTATGAGATACAACTGTTCCAGAAGGCATATTCGTGAAAAGTCTAGACCTTAGGAGAAATATGTGAATGGGGCTAACTGAGAGTATAAAAACGGCGCAGTGCGAGCGAGAATGAACAGTTTTTATTTTAACACGATTTAGTGAAGTACCATAATTGTAATGGTGAATTCCCAAAGTAGTCTAAATAAAGAACGTTTGAATATACTGAATATTTGCGTTATTTATTCGACAGTTCTGAGATTCTAACTATAACAGAAGGTGATAAATAATCAGAACTTCGTAAAATTCGTAACACTATCTGTGATGACTGTGCAGCTGACCACAGGAAGGGGCGTTTGCGCGTTTATCATGCAATTGGAATTTACGATTTAACACAAGAACAACAATACTACCCTATCGTTTCACTAAAAAACATTTAACTTTATCATTAATTCACTTCTTTTTACATGAAAGCAAGGGATTTTTATATGATTTTCAATTGCTTTATAAATTTAGTGATTTTATCAGCAAATAATTGCATAATAAACAAATATGTAGTAGATATGCGTTCGCCTAAACTGCTAGTTTTCATCATCTACTATGCGGTGTACTAATTTATTACCTGAACACCACATACCCACAGAAAGATGAAAGTTTAAAAGTGAAAAAAATAGGTATAATAAAATATTCACCCAGCAAATGATGCACAGAGATGACAAACAGGCTCTTCGATGTCACGTTGTATTGACGACACTTTTTGAGAAATTTCAGTGGCATTTCTAACTCTAATTGGAATTTCTATGCATAGGCCACTGCCAAGCTCCGACGTCGATATTTGCTGATGGAATTGTATGTGTTGAGGGATTCTTGCTTTTTTCACGTGAGCAACGTTACTGTACTGTTGTTTTTTTTTTTTTGTTATTTCGCGTATCTTATCACTTTTGCCTTTATCGGCATCTATAACGCCTACAATCCCATGAGTGGATTTCGTACACGATCTTTTTCAAAAAATGTTAGGCGTTGCTGCCGACGTAGCAGCAGCAGTAGTTGTAGCAGATCACACGCACTTTTTGTTAATTACTTTTGCCTTTTGTATATAAATTACACAATTATTACATTTACTTTTGCCCTGGGTTTCTATAATTTTGTAATGGCTGTAATATGCGCGCAGGGATTTTTAGATAATAAATTCAGTGTACACGTACGCACGTTGACATCCACCTTCACACAAAAGAATTCCAAGCCACCCAATTATGTATTTGTTGGATTTTTGGTTAGCAAGTCACGATTTCAATAAATTTTTCTCAACTTATTGCAAAAAAAAAACTGCGTTATGCTATTGCTCAATTCAACATGCAAATAATTAATGCATATATAAGTATTTAACAAAATTTTCGTAACTTAAATCTAATTGAAAGAAAAAATATCTCGTTGGTTTTCCACGCTTTTGCAGCCGACTGTCGTTCCCGTTTAAGTTACTTTTTCACGTTTTAACTAATTTTATTTACGACGCGGATTTATTGGTATTCTTTATTCATTTAACATTGAAACAGAAAGCCATACACAATAAAATTATGAACAAAAAACTTAAAATTAATTTCAGAAAAACTGAAAGAATTTTGTTGCGTGTTGTATCGACGACAGAAATTTTTCAACAATATTGACAGTTGCCACGACATTCATCACATGCCTTTTTGCCTCTGCCCGTACCATTGCCTTTCTTTTATATTTCATTTTTAAGAATGGTTGGCAAGTATCAAATGATATAAACTGTTCGCATAGGGCGCACCTTAGAATTGCTAAAGGGCCAATTATGGGTGACATAACCATATACCCATAACCAGATAAAACAGCTGATTGAACCTACCTTATGGAAATCATGTAATTGATTAATGGTGACATACCATAACGCTCGCCATATCCATAACTTAAAAATATTTGAGTTCGTGAATTTAATAACTTTTTGTAGTTTTATTCATTGTTTTGGATACGTTATGACCAAGAAACTTATTTTTTGTGGAATATGTTTGTAATTTTTTGATTTTTATGAAATTTTCACGATTTTTAGGTTAAGGCACCATTAATCGATGACTTTGGAGATGGTTATGGATATTATGGATATATATGGATATATTGTTCCCGCACGTTTACAATCTTTTAAGCGCATATGTCACTTAACTTTTTTTATTTAGTATATCAACATAGTCTAATTTGCACGAATTAACGAAAAAATCATGTTAAATTTCACAAATTTACTTATAAAATATCAACACAAACATTGCAAAAAATGTCTGTCCAAATGAAAACACATGAAAGTGAACAGTGTTGCCAGCTCAGCAACGATGGAAATTACTTTTGTTGTTCTCTGTTAGGATTAACACAAGGCGGTGGCGGCTCAACATAAATTTAAATGGATTAAGTGCAGAATATATACATTTGTCAAAAAAAAAAAAAATAAAAAAAATATCGGACTTTATAGAGATTTTTATGCTGATTCCAACGGTATATTTCTTTCTTGGTGCAAATGAAAGGTTTGGGTAATTCCATGTCAAAAGGCGAAATTATCAAATCAAAATAAATCGGCGGCTAACAATGTCTCGGCCTCTAAAGCTAAACAATTAGCTAATATAGCTAAACAAAATGCAAATACCAATTCGGCTGCAACAACAAATCAGCCTCTAATTGATTTGTCTTTGACAAACACAACCAGTAGTGACTCTCAATCGGCTGCCATGCAAAGCAATAACACTATGACTGCAAAGAATGTGATGCCGTTGAAGTCTGCCAGTGAAACTGTGCCTACTTATGCTGACGTCACTATTATGGTGAAAGGTAATAATAAACATTCTGCATCTGATGACGTTGCTTCTGCCAGTGAGACCGTGCCTACTTGTGCTGGCGTCACTATTATGGATAAAGGCAACAATAAGGAATCTACATCTGATGTCGTAACTTCTGAAATTAAGACAAATAAATCCAAGAAGGCTGCTACTATCGTTGTAGGCAGTAATGTAAATGCTGATCTTAATCTAGCTGTTCGCCTAAAATGGTTACATTTATCCTCATTCAAGCCGTCAGTTAATGCAAGTGATATTATCAGTTATGTATCAAAAAATGCGAATATTTCGCCATCTCTTATTCATTGTTATAAGTTAGTAAAGAAAAACACAGACTCTAGCTCGTTAGTAAGATGCAATTTCAAACTTGGGGTCTCGACTTCAATCTATAGTAAATTACTAGACTCTTCTATATGGCCAACTGATGTTAAAGTAAAGCCGTTTCGTTTTTTTCAAAAGGGCAAAGGCCAAACGCTCAACCCCTAGTAAATAATCCGCAAAATTCAATTTTTAATAATGTAAATATTTACTACCAAAATATCTCGGGGATGAGAACTAAAGCTAAGGATATTTTCTTAGTCACTTCGCGCTGTGAATATGATGTGTATGTCATAGTTGAGACCTGGCTCAACAATGATTTCTTTGACGCAGAATTTTTTGATACTACTTTGTTTCATACCTATCGTAAGGATAGGGATCCAATCAAAACGGGATGCCAAAGAGGTGGCGGGGTACTAATTGCCGTAAGACGTACCCTCCTCTCTTCTTTCGTTCAGCTCCCCAATACTGACTCGCTACTGGACCAACTGTGTGTCTCTATTTGTGGGCTGTTTGGAAAGCTGTTTATTTGTGTTTCGTATATTCCGCCTTGTAGTAATGAGTCTCTGTACTGCGCGCATGTGAATAATATTTTTGAAGTTTACGAAAAAAATGTAAACAGTCATTTTTGCGTTTTGGGTGATTTTAATATGAACAGGGTTGTTTGGTCAAAATTGCTAAATGACAATCTATTAACACCTATGAATGTCAATCATCAACATGAAATATATTTTTTAGATACTCTTTTTAGTGCCAACTTTGTTCAGATTAATTCATTTGTGAACCAGCTAAATAACATACTGGATCTTATTTTTGTCGATGAAAATTTAATTTCTCACTTATCTGAGTGTCAATTTCCTATCTGCAAATCGGACATGCATCACGTACCCTTATCTTTATTATTAAATTTCATTGAATTTGTACCTAACAACAATACCACTCAAAATACTCCCTCCTACAATTTCAAAGATGCAAATTTTGATGCACTCAATTCGAGTATTGCTGAAATTGACTGGAAGTCTATTTTCTGTGCTAAAAATGCCTCTGAATGCTTTGAAATTTTTCTGCTGCAGTTATCTGATATATTTAGTAGAAATCTCCCCCTTCTTCGAGGCAAAATACATAAATTACCCTGGTACAATACCAGGTTAAAAAAGCTTAAAAATCTTAGAAATAAGTATTTTAAGTTGTACAAAGCAACCAACGACTTTTCATTTAGAGATCGATATTTATTATACATGAATCAGTTCAATGTGCTTGATAAGTTTTTATATAATAAATACATCTCCCGTTTCGAAGAAGAGTTAAAGCAAAATCCCAAGGCCTTTTGGAACTTTGTCCGTACAAAAAAAGGTTGCTCCAATATTCCAACCTCTGTCAATTTTAATGGCATTAGTTCAAACAGTTTAGTGGAAACAGTGAACCTTTTTGCTGATTTTTTCAAATCTAATTTTGTTGTTGACTCTAATATTTCTGATGTTAGGGTTGGTTCTGATACAGCTAATTCCTTGGACTTTGGCTCATTATTGGTATCGGAATCAGATATTATTATTGGCATCTCGTCCCTACAATCTTCTTTAAAAAAGATATTGATGGGCTGTCTTCTTTTTTGGTTAAAAAATGTAGTAGTTCGCTATGCGTGCCGTTGTGCCATATCTTTAATGTGTCATTGTCCACTGGCGTTTTCATTGATCGATGGAAATTGGCTTCTATTACTCCAATCTTCAAGTCTGGAAATAAGAGCGAGGTAGCAAACTACAGGCCAATCTCTAAACTATCAACCTGTTCAAAACTGTTTGAGAAAGTAGTAAAGGAGAAGTTGGCTTTTGCTATTAAAGGAATAATCGATCCATGTCAGCATGGGTTTGTTGCGTGTCGTTCAACAGTGACAAACTTAGCTGTTTTTTCGCAATACTGTGTTTCTGCTTTTAAGGATGGGTATCAAGTTGATACTATATATACAGATTTCTCTAAGGCGTTTGACACAGTGTCCCACAAGATACTTCTTCAGAAACTTGAGTACATTGGTTTCCATTCAGCTTTTCTGTCATGGTTAAAGTCATACCTGACAAACCGAATTTTATTTGTTGAAATCGAGAATATGAGGTCGTATGAGTTCTTGGCAACTTCTGGGGTGCCACAAGGTAGTATTCTCGGTCCAATCTTATTTGTTATCTTCATTAATGACGTCGGCTTATATTTAAAGCATTCAAATTATTTACTTTATGCTGATGATTTAAAACTGTTTAGGGTTGAAAGGGTTCAACGTAAATTCATTCGATTCGCCCTCCTACCCCTTCATTTTGTTAATCCCCTACCTCCTTATATAAACAGGTGCATGCTTATAAATGTTATGCCACTGCATGTCAGACGCTCAGTACAACATTTAATGTTTATTTACGATATTATCTCTGGTACTATTGATTGCTCAGCTCTGTTGGAGCAGTTAAATTTTCTAGTTCCTAGTAGATCTCTACGCTCTCATAATATATTCTACGGTGAAGTTCTGAGAACCAATTACCTTAGGTTTGCCCCTCTCACAAGAGGTCTCGGAGAGTTTAATAAAATTTCCAGAATGCTAAATCTTGACTTTGCAATGCCCAGGCCTTTGTTTAAGTTACGGATTGAGTCTTACTATCGAGAAAATTTATCTCATCCTTGAATTAATTAATTTTAGTTGCTTAGTTTTAAGTTAATTTGCAAACTTGTAAATCTAGTCAGTAAGGTTTCTGCCATTGACTCAATAAATATGAATATGAATATGAATATGAATATGAAAATATCTCCGAAACTAGTGAATGGATTTCAAAAATTAAAAAATTTTAAAATAACTTATAAAAATACCTTTAATCTGATGTATATATATATTTAACTTTTCTAGTCTTTATTTACCAAAAATTTGAAAAAGCTCTTTTTTGGTGGACATTTTTTAAATTTTAATTTTAATTCTGCGTAGAACACCTTTCTGCATAGGCGGTCTTCGGCCGCGCTTATAAAATATAACCCTGGGCTACGCCATGCCAAGTCCGGGTGTGTGGTATAACCGTGGTGATGTCCTTCTGCGTAGTACACCCTTCTACGTACCTTTTGACGTGGAATTACCCCTATAGTTATTATTTGCACACCAAAAAAAATTATACAGTTGAACTCACCATAAACAACACTACCGATAATCATATAAATTTTTGTAATTTGACAAATGTATGTTTTCTGCAGACTACGCAGATGGACATTACCAGATACCCGGACTTGGCATGGCGTAGCCCAGGGTTATATTTTATAAGCGCGGCCGAAGACCGCCTATGCAGAAAGGTGTTCTACGCAGAATTAAAATTAAAATTTAAAAAATGTCCACCAAAAAAGAGCTTTTTCAAATTTTTTGTAAATAAAGACTAGAAAAGTTAAAGATATATATACATCAGATGAAAGGTATTTTTATAAGTTATTTTTCGATTTTTTAATTTTTGAAATCCATCCACTAGTTTCGGACATATTTTGATTTGAAAAATTCATAATTTCGCCTTTTGACATGGAATTACCCCCAAACCATTCATTTGCACCAAAAAAGAAATATACCGTTGGAATCAGCATAAAAATCTCTATAAGGTCCGATTTTTATCTGGCTCAAATCGTTGTTGTTGCATTTACATGCAAAATTATTTATCTGGCTCGGGATTTTGCCACCGGATGATAGCTATTAGCTTAGATAAAGCCAGATTGTCTGGTTCAATTTGTGAGCCAGATAATTTGTTAATTACTTCTTTTTAGGTTGGCAACGCTGCCTTTAATAAACCTACTTTTTCAAAAATAGATGTCGCTGCTTAGCCTTTCGCCGTATGAGTTAAATGAACAAGTAAGGAAGGCTAAGTTCGGGTGTAACCGAACATTACATACTCAGTTGAGAGCTATGGAAACAAAATAAGGAAAATCACCATGTAGGAAAATGAACCTAGGGTAACCCTGGAATGTGGGTGTATGACATGTGTATCAAATGGAAGGTATTAAAGAGTATTTTAAGAGAGAGTAGGCCATAGTTCTATGGATGGACGCCATTTAGGGATATCGCCATAAAGGTGGACCAGGGCTGACTCTAGAATGTGTTTGTACGATATGGGTATCAAATGAAAGGTGATAATGAGTATTTTAAAAGAGAATGGGCTTTAGTTCTATAGGTGAACGCCTTTTCGAGAAATCCCCATAAAGGTGGACCAGGGGTGACTCTAGAATATGTTTGTACGATATGGGTATCAAATGAAAGCTGTTAATGAGTATTTTGAAAAGGAGTGATCCTTAGTTCCCTAGGTGGACGCCGTTTCGAGATATCGCCATAAAGGTGGACCAGGGCTGACTCTAGAATGTGTTTGTACGATATGGGTATCAAATGAAAGGTGATAATGAGTATTTTAAAAGAGAATGGGCTTTAGTTCTATAGGTGAACGCCTTTTCGAGAAATCCCCATAAAGGTGGACCAGGGGTGACTCTAGAATATGTTTGTACGATATGGGTATCAAATGAAAGCTGTTAATGAGTATTTTGAAAAGGAGTGATCCTTAGTTCCCTAGGTGGACGCCGTTTCGAGATATCGCCATAAAGGTGGACCAGGGGTGTCTCTAGTTGTACGATATGGGAATCAAATGAAAGGTGTTACTGAGCGTTTTAAGAGGGAGTGGGCATTAGGTCTATAGGTGGACGCCTTTTCGAAATGTCGCCATTAGGGTGGGCCAGGGGTGACTCTAGAATGTGTTTGTACGATATGGGTATCAAACGAAAGGTGTTACTGAGCATTTTAAGAGGGAGTGGGCATTAGGTCCATAGGTGGACGCCTTTTCGAGATATCGCCATTAGGGTGGGCCAGGGGTGACTCTGGAATGTGTTTGTACGATATGGGTATCAAATGAAAGGTGGTAATGAATATTTTAAAAGGGAGTAATCCTTAGTTCTATAGGTGGACGCCTTTTCGAGATATCGCCATAAAGGTGGACCAAGGGTGACTCTAGAATGTTTGTACGATATGGGTATCAAACGAAAGGTGTTACTGAGCATTTTAAGAGGGAGTGGGCACTAGGTCTATAGGTGGACGCCTTTTCGAGATATCGCCATTAGGGTGGGCCAGGGGTGACTCTAGAATGTTTGTACGATATGGGTATCAAACGAAAGGTGTTACTGAGCATTTTAAGAGAAAGTGGGCATTAGGTCTATAGGGGGGCGCCTTTTCGAGATATCGCCATAAAGGTGGACCAAGGGTGACTCTAGAATATTTGTACGATATGGGTATCAAACGAAAGGTGTTACTGAGCATTTTAAGAGGGAGTGGGCTCTAGGTCTATAGGTGGACGCCTTTTCGAGATATCGCCATTAGGGTGGGCCAGGGGTGACTCTAGAATGTTTGTACGATATGGGTATCAAACGAAAGGTGTTACTGAGCATTTTAAGAGAAAGTGGGCATTAGGTCTATAGGGGGGCGCCTTTTCGAGATATCGCCATTAGGGTGTGCCAGGGTGACTCTAGAATGTTTGTACGATATGGGTATCAAACGAAAGGTGTTACTGAGCATTTTAAGAGGGAGTGGGCACTAGGTCTATAGGTGGACGCCTTTTCGAGATATCGCCATTAGGGTGGGCCAGGGGTGACTCTAGAATGTTTGTACGATATGGGTATCAAACGAAAGGTGTTACTGAGCATTTTAAGAGAAAGTGGGCATTAGGTCTATAGGGGGGCGCCTTTTCGAGATATCGCCATAAAGGTGGACCAAGGGTGACTCTAGAATGTTTGTACGATATGGGTATCAAACGAAAGGTGTTACTGAGCATTTTAAGAGGGAGTGGGCACTAGGTCTATAGGTGGACGCCTTTTCGAGATATCGCCATTAGGGTGGGCCAGGGGTGACTCTAGAATGTTTGTACGATATGGGTATCAAACGAAAGGTGTTACTGAGCATTTTAAGAGAAAGTGGGCATTAGGTCTATAGGGGGGCGCCTTTTCGAGATATCGCCATTAGGGTGTGCCAGGGTGACTCTAGAATGTTTGTACGATATGGGTATCAAACGAAAGGTGTTACTGAGCATTTTAAGAGGGAGTGGACATTAGGTCTATAGGTGGACGCCTTTTCGAGATATCGCCATTAGGGTGGGCCAGGGGTGACTCTAGAATGTTTGTACGATATGGGTATCAAACGAAAGGTGTTACTGAGCATTTTAAGAGAAAGTGGGCATTAGGTCTATAGGGGGGCGCCTTTTCGAGATATCGCCATTAGGGTGGGCCAGGGGTGACTCTAGAATGTTTGTACGATATGGGTATCAAACGAAAGGTGTTACTGAGCATTTTAAGAGGGAGTGGGCACTAGGTCTATAGGTGGACGCCTTTTCGAGATATCGCCATTAGGGTGGGCCAGGGGTGACTCTAGAATGTTTGTACGATATGGGTATCAAACGAAAGGTGTTACTGAGCATTTTAAGAGGGAGTGGGCACTAGGTCTATAGGTGGACGCCTTTTCGAGATATCGCCATTAGGGTGGGCCAGGGGTGACTCTAGAATGTTTGTACGATATGGGTATCAAACGAAAGGTGTTACTGAGCATTTTAAGAGAAAGTGGGCATTAGGTCTATAGGGGGGCGCCTTTTCGAGATATCGCCATTAGGGTGGGCCAGGGGTGACTCTGGAATGTGTTTGTACGATATGGGTATCAAATGAAAGGTGGTAATGAGTATTTTAAAAGGGAGTAATCCTTAGTTCTATAGGTGGACGCCTTTTCGAGATATCGCCATTAGGGTGGGCCAGGGGTGACTCTAGAATGTTTGTACGATATGGGTATCAAACGAAAGGTGTTACTGAGCATTTTAAGAGAAAGTGGGCATTAGGTCTATAGGGGGGCGCCTTTTCGAGATATCGCCATTAGGGTGGGCCAGGGGTGACTCTAGAATGTTTGTACGATATGGGTATCAAACGAAAGGTGTTACTGAGCATTTTAAGAGAAAGTGGGCATTAGGTCTATAGGGGGGCGCCTTTTCGAGATATCGCCATTAGGGTGTGCCAGGGTGACTCTAGAATGTTTGTACGATATGGGTATCAAACGAAAGGTGTTACTGAGCATTTTAAGAGGGAGTGGGCATTAGGTCTATAGGTGGACGCCTTTTCGAGATATCGCCATTAGGGTGGGCCAGGGGTGACTCTAGAATGTTTGTACGATATGGGTATCAAACGAAAGGTGTTACTGAGCATTTTAAGAGGGAGTGGGCATTAGGTCTATAGGTGGACGCCTTTTCGAGATATCGCCATTAGGGTGGGCCAGGGGTGACTCTAGAATGTTTGTACGATATGGGTATCAAAGGAAAGGTGTTACTGAGCATTTTAAGAGGGAGTGGACATTAGGTCTATAGGTGGACGCCTTTTCGAGATATCGCCATTAGGGTGGGCCAGGGGTGACTCTAGAATGCTTTTACGATATGGGTATCAAACGAAAAGTGTTACTGAGCATTTTAAGAGGGAGTGGGCATTAGGTCTATAGGTGCACGCCTTTTCGAGATATCGCCATTAGGGTGGGCCAGGGTTGACTCTAGAATGTGTTTGTACGATATGGATATCAAATTAAAGGTATTAATGAGGGTTTTAAAAGCGAGTGGCCCTTAGATGTATATGTGAAGGCGTTCTCGCGATATCGACCAAATGTGGATCAGGTGATCCAGAAAATCATCTGTCGGGTACTGCTAATTTATTTATATATTCAATAACACTAACAGTATTCCTGCCAAGATTCCAAGGGCTGTTGATTTCGCCTTGTAGAACTTTTTCATTTTCTTCTACTTATATGGTAGGTGTCACACCCATTTTACAAAGTTTTTGCCAAAGTTATATTTTGCGTCAATAAACCAATCCAGTTACCATGTTTCATCCCTTTTTTCGTATTTGGTATAGAATTATGGCATTTTTTTAATTTTTCGTAATTTTCGATATCGATAAAGTGGGCGTGGTTATGGTCGGATTTCGGCCATTTTTTATACCAAGATAAAGTGAGTTCAGATAAGTACGTGGGCTAAGTTTAGTAAAGATATATCGGTTTTTGTTCAAGTTATTGTGTTAACGGCCGAGCGGAAGGACAGACGGTGGACTGTGTATAAAAAATGGGCGTGGCTTCCACCGATTTCGCCCATTTTCACAGAGAACAGTTAACGTCATAGAATCTATGCTCCTACCAAATTTCAAAAGGATTGGTAAATTTTTGTTCGACTTATGGCATTAAAAGTATTCTAGACACACTAAATGAAAATGGGCGGAGCCACGCCCATTTTGAAATTTTCTTTTATTTTTGTATTTTGTTGCATCATATCATTACTGGAGTTGAATTTTGACTTAATTTACTTATATACAGTAAAGATATTAAATTTTTTGTTAAAATTTGAATTAAAAAAAAATTTTTTTTAAAAAGTGGGCGTGTTCTTCATCCAATTTTGCTAATTTTTATTTAGCACATATATAGTAATAGTAGTAACGTTCCTGCTAAATTTCATCATGATATCTTCAACGACTGCCAAATTACAGCTTGCAAAACTTTTAAATTACCTTCTTGTAAAAGTGGGCGGTGCCACGCCCATTGTCCAAAATCTTACTAATTTTCTATTCTGCGTCATAAAGTCAACCCATCTACCAAGTTTCATCGCTTTAACCGCCTTTGGCAATGAATTATCGCATTTTTTCGGTTTTTCGAAATTTTCGATATCGAAAAAGTGGGCGTGGTTATAGTCCGATATCGTTCATTTTAAATAGCGATCTGAGATGAGTGCTCAGGAACCTACATACCAAATTTCATCAAGATACCTCAAAATTTACTCAAGTTATCGTGTTAACGGACGGACGGACGGACATGGCTCAATCAAATTTTTTTTGGATCCTGATTATTTTGATATATGGAAGTCTATATCTATCTCGATTCCTTTATATATGTACAACCAACCGTTATCCAATCAAACTTAATATACTCTGTGAGCTCTGCTCAACTGAGTATAAAAACAGCGGCGACATCTGCCTATCACATTTCACGTGTGCGAAAATTTTACGACATCTGCTTCTCAAGTCTCTCAATGATCCAGAGCATTCCCGTGAGAATTGAGCGTGAGCCGGAGCTGTAAAACTCGTATTAATTCATTTTAAATTTAACTATTTACAATTCCTGACTAGCACTGTAAAATAATTTACCAAATTGTTGTGCTAGGAAAATATTTAACTAAATAAATGTTCTTATGTTTTGCTTGCATCAAAACTTGGTGCCAGTGTAGCTCGATGTGCTGCTCTCGATTAAAAAAACGTGCGATCTATTCGTTATGCATAAGAATGCGTTAAACCCGTCCATTTGAAAAATTGCATATGTGAAGCGGCTTTAGACACAATTAATTTTATTGCTCAAAAATACGATTCAATTATATTGATAAAAGTATTTGGCATTTCGTCTAAGGCAGATGCATTTTCACCGGGAAGCTTTCCATGGCTGAAATATACTCGATGTATTTTCCAAATCACCGTCGAGGGGTTTAGCGGCACTGCGTGTGCGGCCATGAGCCGCAATGTTGATCATGTCGCGCCGCTCATTGTTCTTAGCTGCATAGTGGAAGTTTGCTTAGTAAGAATGATAAAGTGGCAGCACGACACACAAAGTCGCAGTTGGAAAGTGTGGCGTGCAAGCAAAACGAACACAAGAATAAAACAAACACAATTTTACAAAATAGAAACTGACTTCAAAATAAAACGGAGAATAATCAAATACAGAACGACGTTCAGAAACAAGAGTGAATTTAAACAAATTGGTAACAATTGTACAAACGAAGTAATAAACGGATAAGTGCAATTGGAAACAATTAAGCAATTAGCATTTGTAGTAAAACAACAAAAAAGCACACGCATTCCGAGTAGAAATAAAAAAATTGGAACTTAACAAAAATTGTGTGTGAAGAAGCAGCATCAGAGAATTTTCCAATAGAGTCAATTTTACAGCAAGCGAAGAAGAAGAAATACAACACAAAGTAAATAAAGAAATACAGAAAATTTTAATTGCAGTGATTCAATATCAATTTAAACAAAAAAATACTATACTTTTGTGCGAAAAGCAAAGTGAAAGCGCAATAAAATTTAAGAGAATACATAAAAGTGAAAGCAGAAATCAATAAAAGTGCTGATTATTGCTATTGAAAAATAAACAGCGGACGATCAAGCACGAGAAAAATCATTAATTATGGCTACCTCAGGATATAAATTAAATTTCAATCAGGATTTTACGTAAGTGCAGAAAAAATTGACTCCGAACTAGAATAAGCAAATGCAGTCATGTACAAATAGCTTCACGTATTTACATTCGAATATTATTTTTTTGCTTGTGAAAACCTTGAAAAACGTAAATATGCATAAGTGCGAATAGCAATGTAAACAAGTTGAATAAAAAACAAACGAGTAATCTTCGCATGTACACAGACGTGCACAGAAAGTCTAAGCGGGCCACTAAAGTACTCAAAAGCTCGTAAGCAATGGTGGAGTTTTTGGCAAATTATGAACGTGAGTTATGCCATAGTTGAATCCCACTTTCTCTAAGAGCTGGTGGTTCATTCAATTTCGTAGCCTAAAGATAGATGCGCAGCAAATACTCCGACGTCTATGTAACAGCCATTATCTATTCGATGAGCGGATTTTTCTTGTGGATTTATGATTTATTCCTCCGGTAATTAGCGAGATGAAGATTAATCTACAATCCGCAACACAGAGTTTAGAACGGTCTTGTAAGCTGCAATCAAGCACTCATGTCTCTAAATGGAATAAAATGAACTGCATTTATAGGCATCCTACGCCACTGGTAAGCGTAAGAATTTTTTTTTTTTTTTTTTCAAACAATATAGCGCCATTACTCTTTAGAGTGGGCCACCAGAATGCCATAGAATAACCGCCATGGTACTTACATATTTGTTGCTCAGCTGGTTAGCGACGACTTGATGAAACAAACTAAGTAACAAGTCATTTGTTGTTCTTGAGCACTTCTTTTTTGTTTTGTTTTCTTACGTTGATTTAAAAAAAAAACAAGTTTTAGTCTTGAATGCCTCAAATGCGCCGTGTTTGTGGATCTGTTATTTTTTAGTTCATGCCATTCGTTTTTATTTATGTTTTTTGTTATCTGACTAGTCGTCAACAACAACAACCATTTGTTAGTTCTTTTTGACGTCAAACGCATTTGTACAAATCAACACGCGCCCCTCTATGGGTGCTCATAACATTTCATTAGGATAACACAAATAAACAAAAAAAAATTTCCACTTGGTAAAAATTTTGTTTAGAAAGTTTGCCTGTAAACAATTTAGCTTCTAATTTTAATGTTAAGCAGTGCTTGTCCGCGACGCTTCCCAAGGCAGTTGGTTCTATGTACCGGAGCGACTCGGGATTTTTCCCGGCCAAGGACTGTCATTTTAGTGTACACTGCTACAACAACAACAACCACCACTTTCGTTTGTCCCATATAAATGAAATGGTGAGTTTTTGATTTTTGTTGGAACAGTATGCACGAAGCTTTTCGAAAAAATCTTAAAAGGGAAAATGTTTTTTTAAATCCAGAGAATTTTTGAGTCCCACCAATTAGCTTTTGTTGCCGGACGGTCAACCGTCGTGAATCTCTATATGGGCCTTCAAGGATGGATTTCAGGTTTATGTCATATATACCCATTACTGAAAGATTTGTCATCAAGTCGCTCACCAGATTAAACTTGAGTATACAGGGGAAGTATGTTTTAATGTTGGTTGAAATCTTAATTGACGAATAAAGTCCTGTGTGTCGAAATCGAATAATGTAAATCTCACTCGTTTAGCGAGGCACTTCAGCAGTGCTTTAAGGGTGTATTCTGTCCTGTATAGTCCTCTCCTGTTTGCTCTTTTTAACAATGATATAGGTTCGTACTTCAAGCATGCTAGTTTTCCTCTCTATTCTTATTATTATTTATTTATTACGGCCAGAAGCCTAATTCGTAAATTGGAAAATATTATAGTGTTTTATCTTATAGCTAAGGTTTTACGATATTCATATAATTTTGTTTTAAAGACTGCTATTTGGTTGCAACTTTTTATATCCATAGGCAGATCATTGTAACTTTTCAGACCCTTGTAGAAAATATTCTGTTGATCAATTTCAGTTCTAAAAAACGGCAATTTGAAATTATGTTTGTTCCTCGTATTTATGTTGTGAGTTTGCTCAACTAATGCTATTTTTGCTTAGATTATGGAGGGAACACTTCTCTGTTCTCCTAAATGGAGGCAGCAATTCACCGCGCAGAGATGAAGAACCCGATCCCGCAATCGATGATGATGGAATATATGTCCCCCCGCCCGATTATGGCGAAGTTAGAATAGCAATAACCAGATTGCAAAGGGGGGATACTGCAAAATGCACCAACTATCGTGGAATCAGCCTTCTCAATATCGCATATAAGGTCCTTTCAAGTGTATTGTGCGAAAGATTGAAGCCCACCGTGAACCGGCTGATTGGACTTTATCAGTGCGGCTTCAGACCTGGTAAATCTACCATCGACCAGATTTTCACAATGCGCCAAATCTTGAAAAAAAACCGTGAAAAAAGAATCGACACACATCTCTTCGTCGACTTTAATGCCGCCTTCGACAGCACGAAAAGGAGCTGCCTATATGCCGCTATGTCTGAATTTGGTTTCCCCGCAAAACTTATACGGCTGTGCAAAATGACGTTGAGCAACCCCATCAGCTCAGTCAGAATTGGGAAGGACCTCTCCGAGCCGTTCGAAACTAAACGAGGTTTCAGACAGGGTGACCCCCTATCGTGCGATTTCTTTAATTTGATGCTGGAGAAAATTATACTAGCTGCAGAACTTAACCGCACTGGAACAATATACTATAAAAACGTGCAATTACTGGCATATGCTGATGACATTGATATCATCATCCAAACTGGAAAAAGAAGCGGTAAAGATGGGTTTGATGGTGAATGAGGAGAAAACGAAGTACCTGCTGTTATCGAGCAAAGAGTCAGCGCATATGCGCCTTGGCAACCACGCTACTGTTGGCAGCCATAATTTCGAAATAGTAAAAGGCTTCGTTTATTTGGGAACCAGCATCAACACTAGCAACAACATCAGCACTGAAATCCAGCGAAGAATCAATCTTGCCAATAAATGCTACTTTGGACTAGGTAGGCAACTGAAAAGTAAAGTCCTCTCTCGGCGAACGAAAATCATACTCCACAAGTCACTTATCGTACCCGTCCTGCTATATGGGGCAGAAGCATGGACATGACAACAGCAGATGAAGCGGCTTTGGGAGTGTTCGAGAGAAAAGTTCTTCGAAAGATTTATGGACCTCTACGCGTTGGCGATGGCGAGTACCGAAGAACATTTAATGATGAGCTGTACGAGCTATACGCAGACATCAACATAGTCTGCCTAGGCCATGTTATGCGAATGAAAGATGATGCTCCGGCCAAGAAAGTGTTTCTATCGGAACCCGCCTATGGAAGCAGAGGTAGAGGGCGGCCCCATTCCGTTGAAAGGATCAGGTGGAAAACGATTTAAACTCCCTTGGTGTGACCAATTGGCGCCGGTTGGCGTAGCGAAGGAGCGACTGCCGCGCCTTGTTGGACGGCCATAACTGTTTAGACGGTTAAGCGCAAATTAAGTAAGTAAGTAGGCACCAATAGGTATGAAAACTACCCTGTACTAAAGCACTCATCAACAGCTTCAATTTGATACCCACAATGTAAAAACATTGTCTACGCGTTCACGGGCCCACGTTTGGCCTATATCTCCAGACCCTAGTCAACCAGGGGTATGAAAATTATCCTGTACTATAGCACTCATCAACAGCTTTCATTTGATATCCATATTGTATAAGCACCTTCTAGGGGTACCCGGGTCCACATTTTGATCTCAACACCCTAGGCACATAGCGAAAAAAAGGTAGACGTTGGCCGATTCTCAGACCTACCCAATATGCTCACAAAATTTCATGAGAATCGGTTCAGCCGTTTCGGAGGAGTTAAGCCTCTAACACCGTGACACAAGAATTTTATATATTAGATTTTGTACTTTTTTGAATTGTATAATACAATTTTTCAATTGTATAATTTATATGATCTTCAAATGTGAGTTTATTATCAATTGTTATTCCTAAGTATTTTATACTGTTAACTCTTTGTATGATTTCATCATTTATTTTTAGCTCGGCTATATCATCCTCATTGATATTCCTCCTTGTTATTATCATATATTTAGTTTCAGTCTATTACCACACAACCATTTATACAAGTTATTTAGTTCATGTTGCACTTTGGCAATTGCAATATTAATATTATTTTCACCGATCATAATTAATGCGTCATCCGCAAAAAGTCTAATTTGACAACCTTCGGTGCTGATGATATTGAGCTTTTGTCTAAAATTAATAGTTCATTAGATTCTTCCCTTCTGCAAACGAAGCGTTGTTGATTTAGGGGTTGATTTTTACACAATTGTGATTAAATTAAATATCAGAAAAGTTGTATTTATTTTTATTACGCTCGAAACTAGATTATGCTTCCATAATTTGGAATCATATATACAGACTACAGAGGATTTAAAGAAAGTATATCTTGTTTGGTCTAAGCATGCAACTCATTGATAACCCAATTCCATCCTACCTCGCACGATGAATGCTTATCTGCAATCACCCGACTGTATTGACCCTGCTTCAAAGAATGTAATTTAATGCCTAGAAGATGCCTTCACTCCTTTTAACCTTTTCTTGTAGAGCCACTTATTATTTAATCAAATTTTGCGCGGCCTCTCGAATAAGCACTCAAAGAGGCTTAATATTGATTTCTCCATGTCGTGATATGCTTTCAAGTAGTCCATTCGAATCGTTCGTTGTTGTTGTTGTAGCGATAGAGACACTACAAGAATGTTTTGGGGAGTGCTATGCCAGCGAGGCGCTACTGCATATTTTTAACCAATTGTCGAAAACTCGTCTGACATTCAGTTAAAGCTTGTCATTATGCATCCTACGCTTGTGCAGAAGTTCGTACGACAATTCATTTTAATGTAATGGGCGTCATAAAACAATCTAAAAAAATAAAAGAATTATTCAAATACAGACAGCAAACAATTGTATAAACAAAAATCGTCAAACATACAATGCGAATTCACCTAGCGCGCAAGCTATCAACTTTCTAAGACGAATGCACCTGTCTTAAATTGCGGGTTTACGTGCATTGTACCTTTTATGTTTTATTCATTTATTTTAATTTTATTTAAAGCATTTTCATAAATGCTATTGCTTATCACTTGATGACGTTGGTTAAGGTCTTTCCATTGACTGAGGTGGGTGAATCTTTCGTTTTCAATCATTAAATTAACTGACCTAAAATATTCCTTTATTGGTCTTATATATGTATATACACATAACGTGTTAAAGACTAGTTTATGCAACAGTTCCTTTGGTGTAACCTGTAGACACTTGGCTTAACATTTTCAACTTTCAGGTATTGTCGGTTCTAGTGCTATTGTTTATATTTGCTATTCTTAATAATTTTTTTATTTTCCTAAAACAAGCAATCCGAATGATCATATATGTACATCTACGAGTATAACTATACAAATCTTAATAATTAACTCATTCATAATGTACAAAGTCGTATATAATTTCCGCAATGATGAGTTATGTATGATTTCCTAGTTTAATGACACGTGATTTAGATTGCCTCAATTTGTTATCGTCTGAAATTTCAAATCACCTCCTAATGGCAAGTTATCTCTTTGGTATTATTATTTAAATTTCAGTTTTAATACAATTAATTTATTTAAATATAAATATTTATTTTTTACTCTACTCTACAAACTTGTTGACTTATTTATATTAATCGTAATTGGACTGGGTTAGTTCATGGCTAACAATTTTTGCTTTATGACTTAAATCAACACGTGTATCTGAAAACCGGAGAAATATAGATCACTGATATGCAGAAACTTATCGTTTTTGATCTTTGGATTATTGTATTATTAATTAATAATATTATTAATGTAGGAGATACATTGGCCTTCAGCTAATAGGTTAAGAAGTACTATGAAAAGAGCTAAAATTTTCTCGTATCAGTGGTCGCGGTAAAGGTTTTTTTCTAAAGGGGGTGCGACCTCGACAATTGTTTGTCAAATACTCCAAATGTGTTTCTGCTATGAAAAGCTTCTCATCTAAAATTCATCTGGATCCGTATCGGCCTAGCAATTTAATTTATCAACGTTACTCGGTTAAAAAGTTGATCCTAAATATTTCGGTTTAGCCAATTATTCAAACTTTTTTCACTTAATTTAAAACCGCGCAATTTACTGTTTTTACGTAAACGTAAATTTTTAACTTAATTGAAAGCAATATTTAAAAATATTAACTTAAAGACATTCTAGTTTTAAAACAAAACCAAGAAGTTTAAAAAATCTAATAATAGAAATCAAAGCGAATCCATACCAGGCGGTGGCATAGCGAATTCAACCAATTAGCCGTGCAGAAGAATGTCAAGTCAAAAGAAAAATTTAATGGATTTCGATTAACTGACTACAGTACAAGGCACTGTATGGAAAATAACCAACAAAAAGCAATCTTCTGTTGGGATAACAACACCTCGTACTGAATTCGCCTTGAATAGAAATTTATATACATTTCTGGTTTTAATACAAATCCCAAAAGTTAAAGCTTGGTGCTGAAAATCTAAAAACAAAAAACATTCACTGGTTAATTTTAGATCAAAGCAAGACCAGTTCATAAAATTAACATGCCAACAACAAAGCGTAGCTTTGGTACAAGCAAACATGCAAAAAAAGGCAATGGGGGCACCTTGCATAAAAACAACGGCTTGGCTTTGGCTCAATGTCTTTGTCAACAGTTAAATTATCGCAGGAATTTGGGTTCGAATACCACTCCCGGGTATAAAAGGGATTTACACACTGCTACAACAACAACAAGGGATTTACAAGGTATAATCGAAACAGCTGTCGCCTTGTCCGTCCTGATGTCATGTTGTTTAAATTTTTCCAAAATTATTAAACAAAAAATTTCATTTGAGGAAAGTGCTGCAAGTCAACATTTTGTTCTGATATGTTTTGTTAAACAGATTGATAGCTCAATATGTAGAGCACACCACCCTGATTCAGACAACGTCGACCTAGAACTTAACGACGGATCGCACATTCACGAGAACTGGTATATCCTACATTTTAAATTAATTTTGGTTTCGTCATATATATGTATATGTATGCAGTGCAAAATTCAGATTAAGACTCAAGCTTTTAAACCTGCTTCTAGGAATATGTCGTTCACAGATGAGTTGAAATATTTTCACGTACTAATTATGCTTGCATACATTTCTTACATAAATTTGGAAGACTTACATATATTTGTATTATTAAAAAACAACATACTAAGTACTCGAAATTATCGGCTTCAAGTCTCAAGTCTCATTGCAGCCGATATAAAGCTGTAGAAAACTAAGTAACAATATAGAACAACAAGCACGAGTCTAAGCTTTGAGCTACATACATACATACATCTATACTATAAATTTCAATGAATGTATGTGGAAAAATAAATACACAGAACATAGAAAATGCGATTGATTTTTCGCCGTAGACATATATATATATATATATATATATATATATATATATATATATATATATATATATATATCCAATTTCACACAAAAGCTTAATGGGATCAGAATTATATATGTTAAATGAAATAATTAATTTTTCCTTTTCACACAGTGCCACTCCATTAACGCACATCGGTAAGCAGCCCCAAGAAAATATTAGTTATTTTACGAAACCTTTATTTAATCGGAAGCAACCGTTTCTATTCAATAAGGCAATAACGAAATAAATAAAAATTTATATTTTGATTGTAAGATTGAGTTCACTAAGGGCTTTAATTTAGAAGACTTGGCTAATTAATCCATTAACTTGCCTTAGAAAGTTTTCATGGAAAAAACTTCCATGGCGAAAAATAAATCCAATTTTGAAAATTTTGTTTAGTGTATGTACAAACATTCGTACATTTGAAAAAACTATTGTAACGGATTTTATTGCAAATCCTCTTATTTGCAATCCTCTGCTAAGTTCGAATCACTAAACTGTTGAATAAATAACTCCAATATTGAATAACGGAAAAATGGCCTTTATTAAAATACTTCACAATAACACTCAAACTGTGCAACGAATAGCTTAATAACCAAACTGATATCTTAAAGGAAACTGACTTTCAAAATAATAGTGCTATTGCTCGCTAGATATCGTCTTACTCGTAACTGCTTGACAATTCAAATCAAACTGAATTACTTCTTACTCGCCTGCACCGCTTTTATAGTTTACGCTGCATACTTCTAGGCTCTTCGATTTCCAGAAGTTACTAGTTGTTTCGGCTACAAAATCGCCAGCCACAACTACGTGCACAAATTATTGCCCTCTCTTGTGACCACTGAGATAAGATATATGCATGTGTTTGTGCATTGCCGCTCCGCTGCTCGTATACGTACATATGTGTAGACGGAATTATTTATTCGTTTATGTAAACACATAAAGATTGAATTATTGATGTGAATGTTTGTAGTTTACAGTCTCTCGCGCGCACATAGCCGTATAAGTAAATGCATCTGTGTGTGACATCTCTCTGGGCTGCCTTATATATGTGTATACTTGATTTGATTATTAACGTAAATACTGCTTGGCATGGCCTTAGCATCGCCTTAGTGATGGGATAACTTAGGGGTGGTAATATCCGTGACACTGCCCTCCACCTAAGTCTGATCGTCCCGATCAGACAAATCTCTCGATCTAAACGTTGCCAGCCTTTCCAAATGGACCACTTTCATTTTGGTTCGTGGTTTACCGATGGTTTGTATGCGGTACACTACATCGTTGATCCGTTTTACAACTTTGTATGGGCCTTCCCAATTACACTGCAATTTCGGGGACAAACCTTTTTTACGTTGTGGGTTGTTTAACAGTACCAAATCTCCCGCCAAGAAACCTTCCGAATTAAAGTTCTTGTCATGCCAGTGTTTCATCTTACTACTCATTACCCTGGGCCGTTCCTTCACACTCTGTTGTTTGGTCAATGAACCACTTCGTAGAGCTTGCGCTGGACGGATTTGCTTTGCATAATCGGTATCGTTCCCACATTTCACAAGAGTAGTGCGCTCCGGCTTGAAACTACCCTCGCATTCTTTCTCGAAAATTCGTTGCTTCGTTTTCCTGCGTCTTTTAGGTTTTGTCAATGCCAGTGTTTCTCTCGTAGGTACTTTTGATTTTGATTTATTTGGCCCATTCGATCTATCAACCTTTGCCTTTGACTTTCGTGGTCTTTGTCGAGTCTTTTCCACCAGTACCCGATTACTGCTGAACCCTTTTCCCAAACTAAAGTTAAGTGGTATGTCCTGGTTCTTATAGCGCATAATTTTCCTCCGCATATCGATCCTGACGTCATGGTCAACCAAGAAGTCCACTCCCAATATGACTTCATCAACGATCTCCGCCACAACGAATTTGTGTAGAACCATGACTTTTCCAATTAATACCTCACATACCACTTCGCCTTGGACTTGATTATATTCGCCTGTTACCGTACGCAACCTTGCTCCAGGTAATGACTTTACTCTCCTGTAGACCAAATCAGATCGAATCAAGGAATGAGATGCCCCCGTATCTACAGTCAGTACACGCTCTTTACCATCCACATTCCCTCTGACGGTAAGACTGCTTGATTTCCTTCCGATTTGCGACACAGATATCACAGGACATTCAACAGCTGGATCTAGCTCTCTACCTCTTACTCGCTCTTGCTCATCTCCTCCAGCTTTGCGTTTATGGCCACCCACATTGTTGGAACTATTAAGACCAACATCGCAATGACGTGCTATGTGACCGGACTTCCCGCATTTGAAGCATTTGATAACTTTTTCACTTCGCTTTTGCGATCCTTTCAGTGCCTCCAATATTGCGTCTACCCACTCTGGCCTTTCTACTTCCACACGGCGTGCTTTGAAAACTGGCTTACACAGAAGCGACGCCGTTTCCTGAATCAGAGCTTGTGACACCGTTTCTGCGAATGTTGGCTTTGGGTTCGCGTATGTGGCTCGCTTCGTTTCCACGTCTCGTATGCCATTTATAAAACTCTGGATTTTTACCCTCTCGGTGTATTCCACGGGTGCGTCCGCATTTGCGAGATGAGCCAACCTTTCAACATCTGAAGCAAACTCTTGCAATGTCTCATTTGCTTTTTGGTAGCGGTTTTGCAACTCAATTTGGAATATCTGTTTTCTATGTTCGCTTCCATAACGTCGTTCTACAGCAGCCATCAATGCTTCATAATTGTTCCGCTCTCCTTCGGGAATCGTCTGTAGAATTTCCGCTGCTGGCCCCTTCAATGCCACGAACAGTGCAGCAACTTTATCTTCCGCATTCCAGTTGTTCACTGCTGCGGTCTTCTCAAACTGTAGCTTAAAGACCTGGAAAGGAACAGAACCGTCAAAGGATGGTGTTTTTACCTTTGAATTACTCGCTGAAACTGCTGGACGATTTAATTGTAACTGCTCCATACGACCCTTCAAATCATCGACTTCTGCCTGAAATTGAGCGATTTTTGCATCCTGCGCTTCCAGCTTTGATGTTACCCTTGCTTCCTGTGCTTCTAACTGTGAAGACATTTGTGCCACCTGCAATGATAAGCGCTCCTCTTGTTCTTCCATCTTTGATGTTATGCGTGTCTCCTGCGATTCCAGTTGGGATGCCATATATGTCTTCTGTTCTTCCAATTGCGTTTCCATCTTGGATGTAATCTGTGTCGACATTTCTGACATTCGCGTTTCTTGTGCTTCAATCTTCGATGTTATTCGTGTCTCTTGGGATTCCATCTGTGATGACATATACGTTTTCTGTTCTTCTAGTTGAGATGCCAGTTGAGATGTTATATCTGTCTTTTGCGATTCCAGTTGAGAAACCACTGTCGATGTTTGAGCAGATATTGCAGCCAAAATCATGTTCAAATCTGTGCTGGTAACCGTCTGCGATGTTTCGTTTTTCTCTTCAATTTTTGTTGTCTCCTCCCCATCAAGGTGAAAGACATACTCTTCCACATCAATTCCTTCTGCTTCCATTGCCTCTCGTAGCCGTGCCTGAAGTTCAAGTTTAACGCCGCTTGTATTCAATCCACGGCTCTCCAACTCCTTCTTTAGTTGCTGGATCTTCAATTCACTGAACTTTGTCATGTCCTTGTTGCCCTCCGGAATTTATTCAACAATTCCTCTTCTGACACCAATTGTAACGAATTTACTTGCAAATCCTCTTATTTGCAATCCTCTGCTAAGTTCGAATCACTAAACTGTTGAATAAATAACTCCAATATTGAATAACGGAAAAATGGCCTTTATTAAAATACTTCACAATAACACTCAAACTGTGCAACGAATAGCTTAATAACCAAACTGATATCTTAAAGGAAACTGACTTTCAAAATAATAGTGCTATTGCTCGCTAGATATCGTCTTACTCGTAACTGCTTGACAATTCAAATCAAACTGAATTACTTCTTACTCGCCTGCACCGCTTTTATAGTTTACGCTGCATACTTCTAGGCTCTTCGATTTCCAGAAGTTACTAGTTGTTTCGGCTACAAAATCGCCAGCCACAACTACGTGCACAAATTATTGCCCTCTCTTGTGACCACTGAGATAAGATATATGCATGTGTTTGTGCATTGCCGCTCCGCTGCTCGTATACGTACATATGTGTAGACGCAATTATTTATTCGTTTATGTAAACACATAAAGATTGAATTATTGATGTGAATGTTTGTAGTTTACAGTCTCTCGCGCGCACATAGCCGTATAAGTAAATGCATCTGTGTGTGACATCTCTCTGGGCTGCCTTATATATGTGTATACTTGATTTGATTATTAACGTAAATACTGCTTGGCATGGCCTTAGCATCGCCTTAGTGATGGGATAACTTAGGGGTGGTAATATCCGTGACACTATTAATTTAAGTTCTGTATGAACAATTTACATGCAAATGTATTTACAAACCGCAGTATTTACGTATTTATTTCATACTTGATTATAAAGCTCAAATGCATATCGTCTTCTTCATTCCACCCCTACACAACTTTGCGCTTGAACCTCGCACTTCTATCTTAGATGTATTTAGCACCTGGTTACCTGTACACGAGTCGTCATTTTTCATTTATTCAAAGTATGTACATACTTTGTGGTTTATTTTGCTTACTAATATTGAGTTGACGTATATCATTAGTAGCGCTGTAGTTGCATACGCTATTCTCATTTTATATTTGCAATGTTTACAAATAATTGCGAAATTTACTATGGGGAGGTTCCATAAGAAAGTGAACCTTGGGGCGACGATAATTTTTCTTATAAAACTGGAGACGGTGTTGATACTATTGTTGTTAAAATCTTCAATCAACCCAAAAATATTAAATTTAAGCTTAAAACTAATTTTCAATACCTTTTTTACGCTTCAAGTAAAAGTGCCTAATTAACGATTTTAATTAAGTTGAAATGGTTCGTTTTGAAAAAGCTGTCAAACGATTTGTGATTTACCACTCGAGTGATTAATAAGAAAAATAACTACCGTAACTCATATTTAATTAATGAAGCTGATTCAAATACCAAATTATAAAAACCCTGTTTTCCTATTATTTGATTTATAGGGCGGTATTAGCTTTGCCTCACCAGTGACAAAAACAGTTGGAAGTTGTTATTTTGCAAGTCGTTCTTTTATTTCAAACTTGTTATACAATGTAAGAAACTCGTTTGAAATATAACCAACAATTCAGTTCAGTTTTTACTTCTTCGAGGTTGTTAAGGAATTATTCAAGAATGAAGTATGTCCCACCCGTGACAACCAGGCAGAAACAGTTGTTAGAAATGAGTAGGCATTACTAATACGCCCTATAGTCCTAATAGTGATATCAACTAATTACGTCAAGTAGAAAGTTTAAAACAAAATACGACATCTATGAAGTAGGTTTTTTCATGGCGCTTGAATCTCAGTCAACGATTTAGAGTGAAAATTCTTAAAATTTTTCGAGACTCAATTTTTTGTAGGCCATGAAATGATTTCATGACATTAACCATATTTTTAACCTTTAGAATACTTTATTTACTATAAAAAAGTGTATTAAATGCTTTTAATTCGAAAACGTCCTACCCGTGACAACTGCTGTCGCACCCGTGACACTAGTATATTTGATTATAATCATAAAATCATTTAAGAAAAATTTATTACTTTTACAGCGTTTGATTCCCCAAATGTTCGTATATCTTAAAGTATTCAAGTAATAAATATAGTTTAAAAAACGTAGCACAAAGGTTCGGATCTCCGCTATTAAGCACAACTCCTTTTGTTGCGAGTTATTTAACCACTGTCGCGAGTCGTCAATAATTACAGCTAAATGGGTCTAACTCTCCTTTGCTAGACTAGCCTAGAGAGTTACTAACAAGCCTACATACAAGTGTTAAAAAAAACCAACTCATATATCCGCAGAGCTTTTATAATATATAAGATCATTAACGGATAGCGTTTTTTTTTGTCCCACCCGTGACAATAATAAAACTTATTATAATTTGCATATATGCTAAGATAATGTAAGTGCTTTTACATAACAGTGCTGACGGAATGTCAATTGTCTCAACCAATTAGAACCTTAAATCTCCAGCCGTTTTTATCAGAATGCTTTAACAAAAATTAAATATTGCCAATTGTCCACCCGTAACGATGGAACATCCCTATGCAGTTGACTGAGTAATGACAAATATTTTTATTGACTTATTTTATACATATCTACTTCGTTAGCTGATGAATCAGCTGATTGAAATTAATCTGCAGAATAAAAGGCAAACAAATAATTTTCGCTAACTCTTTGTTAATTAATGAAAAAATCTAAGCTTATTTTCTTGTATTTTTGTTATCACAATCTTTGCTTTTTTTGTTATATAAATCCTAGCTCCATCCGCATGAGGAAAACAAAACTTAAATTTTCGTGAAAGTTATTTTTTCCAAAAGTTAAACTTTTTTATACCTTAGTTCCAAAATGGCTTGTTCCCCGACCTATTGATATATGATATGATCTATAAATTATTTATATTAAGTATTATTATTAAGTATTATGAACCTGTTTTCAGGTCTCAAATTATCTCGAAATAGACGCAAAACGAAACGAGTACAATATCGAAAAGTGTAGGATATAGCCCCAAAATGATCCGGAAACAATCCTTAAATAACACCGAAATAGTTCGGAAATTATCCCTAAAAAGAATGCGGCATTGAATGCGAAAACATTCCCGAATCAGTCCCTTATTTGTTTTATCACTCGTTTCCTTCCAATTTGTTATTGTTTATTATTTATTTACTTATTCCGCATTTTCGACGCAGTTACTAGTTTATTATTTTTTTTTTCAACTTTAGTTCGTGTACAAATTTTTGTATTTTGTATACCTTTTTATTTACTAATGACGAATGAGGAACGAACAGCAAAATTGATTAAACAATTAAGTTTTTTATTGTTTTTTTTTGTTGCTGTCGCGCATTGTTGATGATTTCATTGTACGTCAAAAAGCACGAGTAAGCATTAACTTGTCACTGAAACACCACAAGTATTTACGCAGTGGTTCTCAAAGTGGTCCCGTGTTGACAAGGACTGGGTTTTTAGGACAAGACTAACCTACACGTTTTGATCCAAAATTTTAAATCATTCATCGGCTTAAGCAATTTCTCAAACTTTTTTGACCTAAATTAGAAACCTCTCCATTTACTACTGCATTTTTTTACTTTTATTTAGTTTAAAATGTAAACCGAACTGACCAATAAATCTAGATTTTCAAAACTGTTTAAAACAAAACCAAATAACTTTGCAAAATCGAAAAGTGGAAACTTTAGACACTTCTGGCTTTGAAACCAAACCAAAAATATTCAAAAATCTAAAAATATAAAAACTTATACCTATGTATATACTTCTGGTTTAAAAAAAATCCGAAAGTTTAAACTTACTGCTAAAAGTGACGCTACTGCAATCAGGGGCACGTCGGATAGAAAATAGGCTACGGCCCACTAGATTTTTCTTTTTATATAACTACAATTAGAGACTTCTCTATTTTTCAGGAAGAACAGTAAAATCTAAATTTTAAATCAAATTTGGTTTGGTCATATATGTATAGCAAAAATTTTCAGATTTAGGATCAAACTTTTAAACGTATACGTAATAATAATTCAATGCCTACGAACGAGCAACAGTAACGCTCTTTTCGTAGTTTATTGATCTCATTGCTAATACACTTTCACAAAAAGGAAAGGCTAGAGTATCGACCAAGGGTGCTCAAGAAGTCTGGCGGAATAGGGCTTAACATACGACAACAACTTCAACGAAAATTACAAAAACCGTCCGGGACTACAAAATAAACCGATTCAATCCAACAATATTGAAGAAAAACAAATAATAACACAATTAAACAAACATATAACTTCGTACATCAATTTGAGACTATTAAGGACTTTAATTAACAGCGAAAACCATGTCAGCTTAGAAATCAAACGAATAACGCTTTCCAACAGATGCTACTTTGGACTGAGCAGGCAATTGAAATGTTAAGTCCTTTCTCGACGAACAAAAGTCAGTGAATATGAGATGGCCTTTAGAGTGTTCAAGAGTAAATATTTTCGAAAGATTAATTGGCCTGTTCGTGTTGCCGGCTCCGAGTATCGAATAGGTATAATAATGAGTAGTATGAACTTTACGCAAATTTAAAGAGAGGGCAACGAATAAAACCCAAAATTCTCCGCTCGCTGCGTCATATTATACGAGTTGCCGAAGACGCTCCGGGCAAGGAAATATATTTGTCGACACCCGTATTTTGAAAGCAGAAGAAGAACAGATATCCACTGCGTTGGGAGAGATAGATGAAGGAGAGCTTGATCTTAGTGGTGCTCACGATTGGCGTCAGTTATCGCGAAAAGGGATGCCAAATAATGATGATGATGCTTTCGAAAATGTTTTCTTAAACACTTTAAATGGCCGAGATAAACAATAACAACGCTATCAATTTTATTTATTAAATAAATTTTCCGGTCAGTACTGAACGAATTTGATTTTTGTACCGTTTGCTTGAGTATGATCCATAGTGAAGCCAACGTAATTCATGATGTGCTAATTTTGCGTGTTACTCCATCGAGTAAAGTTATTTCTTGTAGGGAGCCAAGAGTGTTGTGTTCTTGCTCTAGATGAGATATGAAATTTTGAAAACTAACCAATGGACCAGTTTTAGATAGTTAAGTGATCTAAGTAGTAACTACTCTAATTAAAAATAAAGAGCCATTTAAATCAAAGGTGTTAACAAAGATCACATTTAAACAGTTGCGTATATTATGACATAGTCTCATAAAAACGCAAAATACATGTGTACATATGTATTTATCTTGAAAAAAAATATGGAAAAAACAAATTGTGTTAAAAACACGGTTTTTTGCAAATATCTAACAGCTACCTATAACGTAAACATAAAAAATTCACAAAAGCATAATACGAGTATAAACCGAAAGGTAATTCGATGACGTCGTTCCGAGTACATACAACTATCCAGTATACATATAAATGAGTCTAACAAAAACCTATGAACTCATCACTGGCTTAAAAGTCAATAATATCAACACCAATGAGGGTGGAACAGTTAGCCCTTAAAAATTAAAGAAAAATTTAAAGAGACCCATGCGACAGTCTAAAAAAGGAACCCTATAAAAAACCAATCTTTTTAGGGCGAAATATCATCTTTATTTTCCTTGCTAAGAGGACATTTTTCGGCATACATTTATGTAGATGTGTCAGTGCTTTGTTATACCCAGCTGTACTTGTACACACGGTATTATAACTTTGATTGGATAATGGTTGGTTGTACAGGTATAAAGGAATCGAGATAGATATAGACTTCCATATATCAAAATCATAAGTATCGAAAAAAAATTTGATTGAGCCATGTTCGTCCGTTAACACGATAACTTGAGTAAATATTGAGATATCTTCTTTTTTATTTGAGATTATCTGGACCCAGAATAGATTGGTATTGAAAATGAACGAAATCGGATGATAAAAAGTGGACTTTTTTATACATATATATAACATTTTGGAAAACACAAAAAACCTGATTATTTAGTAAATAATACACCTAGAATGTTGAAACTTGACGTGTGAACTGATATTGACTCTTGATAAAAATTTGAAAAAAATTTTTAAATGGGGGTGGCACCGCCCACTTGTGATAAAATCAATTTTACAAATATTATTAATCATAAATCAAAAAACGTTAAACCTATCGTAACAAAATTCGGCAGAGAGGTTGCCTTTACTATAAGGCTTTAAAGAAAAATTAACGAAATCGGTTAAGGACCACGCCCACTATAATATAAAAGACTTTTAAAAGGGTCGTGGACGAATAAAATAAGCAATATCTTTGCAAAAAGGAGCTTTATATCAATTGTCAATATCACGTGGATTTATAACAATAAATAGGAAAAACTTCAAATTTAAGAAATGGGCGTGGCATCGCCCCTGTTATGACTAAGCAATTTTCTATGTTTCGGAAGCCATAACTCGAAGAAAAATTAACGGATCGTAATAAAATTGGGTACACAAATTTTCCCTATAGCAGGAAATATTTCTAGAAAAAATGAGCGAGATCGGTTAAAGACCATGGTCACTTTTATATAAAAGATTTTTAAAAGAGTCTTAGACGAAAATAATAAGCTATATCTTAGCGGAAACTTTCGCTAATAACCCTGCCCTTTTTTTGTAATACCGCTTTTTAGTAGAGTGGCACTTGTGTGTTTATGTTTATTGTTCTGTTATATCTTTATTTTAAAATAAACAGTGGGGAAATCCCCATATCTGAAGGAAAACTGCATTATTACCGGCTCAAGGTCATTGGTGTTAGGCTCTGTATCCTTTTTGCTTCTTTTAAACGAAAATTAGTTCATAATAGAACCATGTGTATATGTATTATTGCGCAGCCTTGTAACATTATTAAGCACACAAAACAAACAAAAGCATTTCAAGTGTACAGTTGGGTATGTAATTTTCGGTTTCACCCGAACTTAGACTTCCTTACTAGTTTTTTCTTTAGTATTAAAATACGCCTCGGGCAAAGCAACATCAAAATTTTAGAAACAAGTTTTTTCAATTAGAAGAAAGTTTTTCGAAGTGGGGTCGCGTGATTTAGCAAGCACTCTGAGTGTAGATCTGCCCGAAAAAACCTTTTGTTCGAGCGTCAAACGAATTCTGTGAAACAATAGACACGTTTAGTAATTAAGCGATCTTTATTTATTGGCCAGTTCAACCTAACCTATCCCAAAACGCGGAATGGCTTAAACAGATACAATACGTTCGTAATTTTCCACTGACAGCACGTACTTGGAATAAAATAAGACATTACGACTGTCGTAAATAATTTTATTAAGCAATACATTTTTAGACTTCATTATCAAAATAACAATAGTTTGTCGACTAATAGTTTTTAATTTTAAACACTATTTTTGCGTATCGTGTACTATAAACGCCAAAGAAAAAGTGCAACATATGTGACGTAGCTGACGTATAACGTATGTCGAAAGTCGGCAAAGTATGACGGATGCGATGACTGATACGTTGCTTATCGATTATTCCTTGTCCGCCAAGTTAGTGACGTATTGTATCTGTTTAAGCCAGAAGGTGCAGCGCCAAGATGGAAGTTCAATTCTAAGTCTAGAATTTTTTAACTGCTTGATATAACACAATTAAGTAGCTTCGTGTACCAACGCTGTTACATTATTTGCTGTAGTCTTTAGCTTTTAATTAAGGCCTAGCTAAGAAGAATTTTTTCATTTCTTAAATTAGCGTTTTATCGGTTCATCCTCGTATGCGCAATAAAAACGTTGGCTGTAAATGGATAGCGACGTTTAGCGAGTGATCTCACTCTTTGAACTATATTTTGTTAGTATTTGTTAGACGCAATCCAAAACTTTTTTAACTCGAATTTCTCTGGATCAAAGCCGTTCTCTATACCAATCCACAAAATAATACAAACAAAACTTTTTTTTGCTAAATTTCCATTAGAAAGTTTAAGGATTTGATTTCATTTTAAAACCGAAAATGTCTACAAGCTTCCATTTTTAGTTTTTGTTTTAAATTTTTGGATTGTTTTAAAACCATTTTAAGATTTTAGTCTTATTGTTCAGTTAAGTTTGAAATTTAAACTAAAAGGAATTCAAAAACGCAAAAAAAGTTTAAAAACTGCTTAAGCCAACGAATGGGCCCTGCAATGATATCATTCGATGATCCTTCAAGCATCTGAAAGATTTATGAACCCCTATACAAACTCTTTGTTGTACTCGACCAAAATCAGTCAAATGAAACCTGTAAAAAGTTAAATATGTTTCCCTCGATATTGTACAATTCCTTATGCAGAGTTGAAGAAATATAAAAAATAAATTTTCGACATTCTGTAGACGCTTCCCAAGGCAGCCGGTTCTATGTACCGGAGCGACTCTGGATTTTTCCCGACCAAGGGCTGTCATTTCAGTGTAACCGCATTTGTTCACTACAGCAGCAACAACAACAACAACAGCATTCTGTAGAAGCAGCAAAGTTTCTCTGTTTTCTGTTTCTAATTTTCGATTTTCACTTTCGCACTGTGATAAATACTAAAAATGTAAAAGCTGAATATGAGGTGTTAATGACTCCTTAGGACGAATTGTGCCCTGATTGAACACTTTTACAACAATGTATCACTCATTGCAATGAATTATCAATTAGATAAGTTATGAAGAAAAATATTATTTCACTGTTTTTTGCAGGGTGGGGAAAAAATTTGTTTTAATTTTTGCAATCTCCAGGGAGTATTCGAGCCCAGTTAACATAACAACAATAACCTGGCACATTTTCCTTTTTTATTAATGATACGCTCTAATGTTCAGTATGCCATTCAATACCATATTTGTATGCCAACGCCATATGCTTGATGAACAGCTGATGAACTTGATCGCAACAGGGTCGCGTGTGATTAACGCTTGAGCTTTATATTTAAGTTGTTCGATTTCAGTTGTATATGTACAGGGTCAATGTTGTTAATTTTTCATGCAAACTAATTTTGTACATTTATTTCAACGTTTGCCTGTTAACTTATTAAAAATATTCATACAGGGTAATTTGGCATACATTTATGTAAACTACATATTTTATTTATATGTATATTATTTAGATAAGATTACGGTATCGCCTTATATTAGGTTGTTTAATTAAATATTCAAGTCTCATTAGTGGCATTATATATATTTTTTTTTTACATCGGAAGTAACAAGTATGGATGTACATTAGGGTGCTTTGTTGTTAGACGTTGTTTTTTTTATAGAAAAAAAGAAAAAGACTAAGCTGTTTGTAAAAATCTGAATGCATTACTCGCTTAGCTGATTAGGCCTGTAATCAAAATTGATATTCCAAATTACGAAGACTGTATTTTGCTCATTTGTAGCTTGTAATTCTATAGAGCTTGTAAATTATGATTCATATACCTACTGATATTAACTTTTTAATTCGTTATACCATACTATCCTTAAATATCATGAAACGGACTGAAGAAATGTTTTAGATCGTATTTCCGAGTAAAAACAAAGCTGACCTTGGAATCTAAGTAAAAACACACATCCCCTATGCCCTGGCTAGATAAACTATATGATACACTTTGTCTAATATTTGGAGCCCGTTTTACAAGAATTTCAAGTACAAGTAATCTTCTTCTTAAAAGAAAATACTGTCGAAATAAATGCACTTGCATTCCAAGGATCCCTGGACAGGTTCAAGAATTGAAAGCACAAGCTTGCCTATTTATGGGTATTGTTCTATATAACTTGGCTTCACAGTCAGATTATTATATATTCTACCAGGACAAAAACTAATATCTCGCCACTATTGGGCATTAAGTTATTGAATTATTCCTCTAGCATTTGTTGTGGTTGGTGCTCAGGTGTGCTACATCGACAGTTATGGGAATAGTGCCTGTTCGAAATTTGACTTATATCTAGAGTTTCCAAGAAAGACCAATGTTATTGAAAACATTTTCTGCCCAAGCCATCTTGGATTTATTGCGCCTAGTTTTTAGATAATTTTGGCTTAAAGCTATCGAACTAGCACTTCTCATGTCGAAAGGACATTTTCCTAGGCTTTCAATACTTGACGTTCACGCATATATCATCTAAGGTGTTTTTTTTTTTTTGTTCTTTTTTTTTCAAAAACTACTTTTTAAACAAATTCGATTTGTTTCGTTATTTTAAAGATGGTGCAACTTTGTCGTGCAGAAGTAAATTGAAATATATAGTACACGAGTTCATCTCCTACTTTGGTTTTGAAGTCGATCCTTAACATAAGTTTGAAATTATTCTCCAATCTTAAAAAAATTTATAAATTTTACAGAAAAAAATTTAAATTGATGTAAATACAAAAGATCGATTGGCGTCATGATTCAATCACTAAAGATTTGCTCGGTTGACAAAATTTTTGACAGCAGCCATCATCCCAAATCGAATTGGCATCCATTAACTAATGTTTCTTTGCAAATTTATGAAAAAAAAAATTATTAGTAAAACTAGGAGGCAAACAATTTAAATTTTCCAGATTAGACGTAACTACATAATTGCTAAGTATTATTTTTATGATTTTATGAAAACGTTATAAAATTTTACGAAAACTTCCTTAAATTTATTAAATAAACCAGGATCTACTAGTGTGGCTGAACAAAGGAAATTGAATGACAATAAAGAATCATGTACCCCCGTAAACCAACGAACATCGAAACCTAAAAAACAAAGTTAAAATTTGTGGTTGAATTTCAAAAAGTCAACTAGAAAATCAACTCATGTAAAAATGTCATTAGTTCATATCGTTAATAATCGTTTTTATTATTGGTATATTGTTTATGTATATGTACATTTAAAATATTTAGGCCGCGTGAGGTAGGATCAAAGGATTGTGTTCGGAATATTCTAAATAAAAGGTTTATCCAGAACAATTCTGTGAATACTTAAACGGAAAAGAGCTTTCCGAAGATTCAAAATACATAGGTAAAATGCAATACATTTGTATCAATACCGGAGCCAAGCTGAGCTCCTGTGTCAAAGTCAAAGCCTGAATTAAAAGCTCTAGGCTTTTTTTTGTGCAATCTAGTCGACTACCCTGCCAGTTCGAAATCTCTTTATCTCTAAATATCTTTCAAAAAGTATACCAGCATATTTTTCAAAAGCACCTTTTGGCATTTACAAAACTACTAACACTGGTAATATACTATATGAAGGTGCTTGTCTACTACAATATTGAATCCTAGCTGTTGAGTCCAATTAGACAGTCACATTTTAGTACAAGTTGAGAACCATATTTTTTTTTTTCTAAAACAACATTCTTTACCATAAAAAATTGTGCATTTCGTTGAGAACACTACGATTCTCAAGTTAAGGGCAAGGATGACTTGATACGAAACTCTCTAATTTTTTGCGCTCTCACGAGGGATTTATCTCAAATTTGAGCTGGCAATAAATAAAAAAAATAAATGTAAGGCGCGATAACCTCCGAAGAGATATAAGGCCGAGCTTCTCTTCCAATTTGCGTCGTGCTCCTATTGATTTTCCCTACAAATCTGCCGGACGGGACCTACATGTTTTATGCCGACTCCGAACGGCATCTGCAAGGCAGATGAGTTTTCACTGAGAGCTTTTCATGGCAGAAATACACCCGGAGCGCTTGCCAAACACTGCCGAGGGGCGACCTCGCTTAGAAAAATTTTCTTCTAATTGAAAAACCTTATTTCTAAAATTTTGATGTTGCTTTGCCCGAGGTGTGAACCCAGGGCATACGGTGTGGTAGGCGGAGCACGCTACCATCACACCACGGTGGCCACCACGGAGCTGGCAATAATCACAGATAAATCCCTCGCGCCAGCTGAGGCGGGTGCCAGATCAAAAAATGTGCCAGCTAAAATGAAAAACGGGCCAAAAATTTCGGTAAACTTTAGTTTGACCTACAACTGTAGAAATGCGTTCAAAAATTATTGGAAAAGGGATAAAAATACTTGCTTTAGTGTAAATATTATTAGTTCGAAGGCGGAGGGTAAATATTATTTCCTTTTCAAAAGTTATCACTAAAAACAGGTTTTGTAAATATGAAGTCTTGATGGAACCAGTCCATTTTGACCACAGAACCTGGAACGTCAGACATGTAGGATAAGCCCTATCCATTAAATGATGTTAGCTATTATATCATAGGTCAGATTTACTGAAATTTCAAAAGAATATATGGTTTTCACTGTGAGTAAAATGCGTTACAATATTTGACTAATTAATTTAATCAAAATGTAAATTTTACTTAAATTTGTTTATATTTGACTCTAACTAGTCGTATTATTGTAAAATAAGTTTAAAGAAATGAATATTTTACGACTATCATTTTATTAAATGATTGAAAAATAATCGCCGAAATGTATGTCAAAAATCCCCATATTCAGATCTATTAATTTTTGTTTGGAGTGGCATCATTGACAAATGTTATAAAAAATGTGCATTTTGACAGCGCTCTCTCGATACAAAGAGTTGCAAATCCATTCATCATTGGTTAAGGGGTTGTCGGGGTACAACGCTTGATATTTGAGAAATATATTATGGCTCAACTTGGGCTCAAAGTGAATCAAGCCTGAATGTTTACTAGGATGCAAATCTTAAAATTTTTTTAGTAATATTTTGCTGGGGCACTCAAACGTAATCGAAATTATGAAATAAATTCAAATAATTTGTACAAACAATCTCGACATCTTTTTAATGAGGCACTGTAATGTACACATATAAATAAGCCTGATTTGTATAAAGACCCAAAGAGAAAAATAAAATACCATTATAGTTCATACATGATAGAAAACAAAGTACATATTGAGTTTTGCAAAACGGGCAATAGATTACAGGTGTCTAAAGTTGTGAAAAATGCTTGAAAAATTACGGTAGTAGGTACTTTTGGGCTATGACAACTAATGCGGCAGTTACCCACCGACGTGTGCCGTACGTAAGGACGTTTGTTGTACGAAGCACGTTTGACCGAACTCTCAAGCCCGTAGGAATCAATGTGTGCGTCTGTGTACATGTACATAACATATTTGTGTGTGTATTGTTTACAGATAAGCACTGTTGCCATTGACCATTTTGCATGTATGCTTATGGAAACATCAACTTTTTCCAATTTAATTTTTGATATTGTAAAAGGCCGGAATACATATTAAAAAGTATAAATAGATTAAATATTTATAATCAGCACTTTTACATAATTATTTCGAATTATTTCCACAATTTTTCAAACTTTAATTAGGCTTTTTTGCATAAAATTGCAAACGGTCAAAAATTAGCGCACAAAAGTTTACTAGGCAACTCTGTCTAGTGAGAGAGCGATCAGCTGACACGTTCTTACGGAAAAAATCAAAATTGTTTTGATTTCTACGTTCCGGGCTACGTACGTACGGGCGTTGCACGTCGGTGAGTTTTCGTTTACATTGCACACTCATAAGATAGGTCGTGTCAGCTGACACGTTTTTTCTACGTACGTTCGTGGGTAACTGCCGCATAAGGAATGGCTCAACCGATTTCAAAGATCTTGGTACCATTGGAAAGGTATTCGAATCGGCTTCCGAAAACATAGACTGTAAAAAAAATTTTACGCCTTTACATTTTTTCAAGTTGTGACTCTTTTGTAGTTAGTGTGCGATATATAGAATAAATAGTAGAGTTGTCACGAATATTCGGCAACTATTCGGTATTCGGCCAATTCGGCCACTTTTTTTGCTATTCGGTATTCGGTCGAATAGTAAGTATTATTCGGCCGAATACCGAATACCATATCATGTAAAAAAGACACGCTATATTACTCAAAATTATGTACTTATTTCCAAATTACAACACTTTAGTATTTAAAATTGATCAATGGTAAGTTATGTTAGACAAAAATAAACTTTTCATCATTTTTGGGTAGTAAACGATTATGCTTTTCATCGTAAATGTTACCAGCATCAGCAAATAAGGTCTCCAGGAGAAGAAAGATAAACTTTAGCAAACTTTTAAACTTTGCCACAGCATTCTTCTCCACGTTCTCCTCATCATTAGCATTTCGCATATTATCTGTAGCAACTTCCTCAAAGCAGTTCCAGAAACTGTCGTGTATTTCAGTACTCCTATCATTTTCATTCAGGCTTCTTTTCTACGAATTGGAGAAGAATCGTCATCGGTACTATTTTCAGGGCTTCTAGAAGAATTTTTTGTCTTGCTCTTTCTGCTTGAACCAATCTTAGGAAACACGGTTTGAAGCGAGGATCCAGAAAAGCAGCAACCAGATATTTGTTTTTTTCATCGAAGCTGAATCGCTTTTCAAACTCGCCTTGCAGTGAAGATCTCATTGTTACTAAATTTGGTACTTTCTCAGCTGTCTCTGCTTTTCCCAGATATTTTAATAAATTTACTGCATGTGGAATCACTTCAGAGATGCAACAGATACCTGAGCTCGTTATTTTTGTAATCTCTTCGAATGGTTTGAGGAGTTTGATACATTGTTCCAATATTTCCCATTGTCAGATTTATTAAAATTTCATGATCTGTTATGTACAAGCAGGAAAACAGGTGTCCACTTGTCTTAATCCAGCTAACGCGCCCAGACAAGCATGTATTTCGTGCCGAATATTCGGCGCTTCGGCCGACAGCGTTGCCGAATATTCGGTATTCGGTCAATTCACTATTCCTGGCATCTCTAATAAATAGTCGATAGAGCGAATTTCTTACCAACCATTGATTAAGCTGTCATTGATGACATTTCGGGCCTTTGGCCGTGACATCTATCTACCTACTTGTTAACAGCTATTCGCTATTTGTTCTGAAGTGCTTCGTGCTGTTTTTGTTCTGTGCCAGACACAATGAATTTAATAGCGCGCTAGTGTGGCGTTTGTGCGTCTGTTTGTTTATTTGCCTTTTCGTCTTGACTGTTTCTATGCATATGAATACTTTGTTGTTGTTTAACTAATTTCTATATGAAAATTTCTTTTAGCGATTTTATGCTGTTTTTAATGTTCTATATTTTTACTTCACTTCTTACTTACTTTATAAATAGTTTGCCTGTTATATGTGATATTGAACGTTTTGAACTTTAAGACTATACTTCACAGGATCATTTCTGTAGTCAGTCTTCATTTACTTTCATTACAAAATGAAAGCATCTGCATCCGCGATGAGGAGTTATATCGTTTTATCTAGTAGCGTGAGGTTTATGAACTTCGTTTCATTTCATAACTGAAAAAAGATGAAGTTTCTTCGATGATCGCTCTGTATTACGGATAAAACGACTTCTGAGTGGTCAGCATACAAAATTTTTAATTTAATAAATTTCATCTAGCATATAGTATGTATCATACATATATAATCTTTCAATACGTATCGCCTGTTTTATTTGTAAACAAGTGTTATTCAAAGTCTTGGTTTGTTGGGAAAACGCAAACAGGGGTTTAATTTTTATACTCAGTTGAGCAGAGCTCACAGAGTATATTAAGTTTGATTGGATAACGGTTGGTTGTACATATATAAAGGAAACGAGATAGATATAGACTTCCATATATCAAAATAATCAGGATCGAAAAAAAATTTGATTGAGCATTGTCCGTCCGTCCGTCCGTCCGTTAACACGATAACTTGAGTAAATTTCGAGGTATCTTGATGAAATTTGGTATGTAGATTCCTGAGCACTCATCTCAGATCGCTATTTAAAATGAACGATATCGGACTATAACCACGCCCACTTTTTCGATATCGAAAAACCGAAAAAGTGCGATAATTCATTAGAAAAGACAGATAAAGCGACGAAACTTGGTAGATGAGTTGAACATATGACGCAGAATAGAAAATTAGTAAAATTTTGGACAATGGGCGTGGCACCGCCCACTTTTAAAAGAAGGTAATTTAGAAGTTTTGCAAGCTGTAATTTGGCAGTCGTTGAAGATATCATGATGAACTTTGGCAGGAACGTTACTGCTATTACTATATGTACGCTTAATAAAAATTAGCAAAATCGGAGAAGGACCACGCCTACTTTTAAAAAAAAAAATTTTTTAAGTAAAATTTTAACAAAAAATTTAATATCTTTACAGTATATAAGTAAATTATGTCAACATTCAACCCCAGTAATGATGTGGTGAAACAAAATACAAAAATAAAAGAAAATTTCAAAATGGGCGTGGCTCCGCCCTTTTTCATTTAATTTGTCTAGGATACTTTTAACGCCATAATTTGAACAAAAATTAACCAATCCTTTTGAAATTTGGTAGGGGCATAGATTTTATGACGTTAACTGATTTCTGTGAAAATGGGCGAAATCCGTTGATGCCACGCCCAGTTTTTATACACAGTCGTCCGTCTGTCCTTCCGCATGGCCGTTAACACGATAACTTGAGCAAAAATCGGCATATCTTTAATGAACTTAGTTCACATGCTTACTTGAACTCACTTTATCTTGGTATGATAAATGAACGAAATCCGACTATGACCACGCCCACTTTTTCGATATCGAAAATTACGAAAAATGAAAAAAATGCCATAATTCTATACCAAATACGAAAAAAGGGATGAAACATGGTAAGGTAATTGGATTGTTTTATTGACGCGAAATATAACTTTAGAAAAAACTTTATAAAATGGTTGTGACACCTACCATATTAAGTAGAAGAAAATGAAAAAGTTCTGCAGGGCGAAATAAAAACCCTTAAAATCTTGGCAGGTACTACATATATAAATAAATTAGCGGTATCCAACAGATGATGGTCTGGGTCACCCTGGTCCACATTTTGGTCGATATCTGGAAAATGCCTTCACATATACAACTACCACCACTCCCTTTTAAAACTCTCATTAATACCTTTAATTTGATACCCATATCGTACAAACTTATTCTAGAGTCACCCCTGGTCCACCTTCATGGCGATATCTCGAAAAGACGTCCACCTATAGAACTAAGTCCCACGCCCTTTTAAAATACTCATTAACACCTTTCATTTGATTCCCATATTGTACAAACGAATTCTAGGGTCACCCCTGGTCCACCTTTATGGCGATATCTCGAAACGGCGTCCACCTATGGAACTAAGGATTACTCCCTTTTAAAATACTCATTAACACCTTTCATTTGATACCCATATCGTACAAACGCATTCTAGAGTCACCCCTGGTCCACCTTTATGGCTATATCTCGAAAAGGCGACCACCTATACAACAACCATCACTCCTTTTTAAAACCCTCATTAATACCTTTAATTTGATACCCATATCGTACAAACACATTCTAGAGTCACCCCTGGTCCACCTTTATGGCGATATTTCGAAACGGCATCCACGTATAGAACTAAGGCCCACTCCCTTTTAAAATACTCATTAACACCATTCGTTTGATGCCCATATTGAACAAACAAATTCTAGGGTCACCCCTGCTCCACCTTTATGGCGATATCTCGAAACGGCGTCCACCTATGGAACTAAGGATTACTCCCTTTTAAAATACTCATTAACACCTTTCTTTTGATACCCATATTGTACAAACAAATTCTCGGGTCACCCCTGGTCCACCTTTATGGCGATATCTCGAAACGGCGTCCACCTATGGAACTAAGGATTACTCCCTTTTAAAATACTCATTAACACCTTTCATTTGATACCCATATCGTACAAACGCATTCTAGAGTCACCCCTGGTCCACCTTTATGGCGATATCTCGAAAAGGCGACCACCTATACAACAACCATCACTCCTTTTTAAAACCCTCATTAATACCTTTAATTTGATACCCATATCGTACAAACACATTCTAGAGTCACCCCTGGTCCACCTTTATGGCGATATTTCGAAACGGCATCCACCTATAGAACTAAGGCCCACTCCCTTTTAAAATACTCATTAACACCATTCGTTTGATGCCCATATTGAACAAACATATTCTAGGGTCACCCCTGGTCCACCTTTATGGCGATATCTCGAAACGGCGTCCACCTATGGAACTAAGGATTACTCCCTTTTAAAATACTCATTAACACCTTTCATTTGATACCCATATCGTACAAACGCATTCTAGAGTCACCCCTGGTCCACCTTTATGGCGATATCTCGAAAAGGCGACCACCTATACAACAACCACCACTCCCTTTTAAAGCCCTCATTAATACCTATAATTTGATACCCATATCGTACAAACACATTCTAGAGTCACCCTTGGTCCACCTTTGTGGCGATATCTCGAAACGGCGTCCACCTATGGAACTAAGGATTACTCCCTTTTAAAATACTCATTAACACCTTTCATTTGATACCCATATCGTACAAACGCATTCTAGAGTCAACCCTGATCCACCTTTATGGCTATATCCCTAAATGGCGTCCACCTATAGAACTATGGCCCACTCCCTCATAAAATACTCTTTAATGCCTTTTATTTGATACACATGTCATACAAACACATTCCAGGGTTTCCCTCTGTTCATTTTCCTACATGGTTATTTGCCCTTATGTTGTCACCATAGGTCTCAACTGAGTATGTAATGTTCGGTTACACCCGAACTTAACCTTCCTTACTTGTTTTTTATACAGTTTCACTACTGGCCCCCCTATCAGATTTAAATTTGTTATACTCAGTTGAGCAGAGCTCACAGAGTATATTAAGTTTGATTGGATAACGGTTGGTACAGGTATAAAGGAATCGAGATAGATATAGACTTCCATATATCAAAATCATCAGGATCGAAAAAAATTTGATTGAGCCATGTCCGTCCGTCCGTTAACACGATAACTTGAGTAAATTTTGAAGTATCTTGATGAAATTTGGTATGCAGGTTCCTGAGCACTCATCTCAGATCGCTATTTAAAATGAACGATATCGGACTATAAACACGCCCACTTTTTCGATATCGAAAATTTCGAAATACCGAAAAAGTGCAATAATTCATTACCAAAGACAGATAAAGCAATGAAACTGGTAGGTGAGTTGAACTTATGACGAAGAATAGAAAATTAGTAAAATTTTGGACAATGGGCGTGGCACCGCCCACTTTTAAAAGAAGGTAATTTAAAACTTTTGCAAGCTGTAATTTGGCAGTCGTTGAAGATATCGTGATGAAATTTGGCAGGAACGTTACTCCTATTACTATATGTACGCTTAATAAAAATTAGCAAAATCGGAGAAGGACCACGCCCACTTAAAAAAAAAAAATTTTTAAAGTAAAATTTTAACAAAAAATTTAATATCTTTACAGTATATAAATACATTATGTCAACATTCAACTCCAGTAATGATATGGTGCAACAAAATACAAAAATAAAAGAAAATTTCAAAATGGGCGTGGCGCCGCCCTTTTTCATTTAATTTGTCTAGGATACTTTTAATGCCATAAGTTGAACAAAAATTTACCAATCCTTTTGAAATTTGGTAGGGGCATAGATTTTATGACGTTAAGTGTTTTCTGTGAAAATGGGCGAAGCCACGCCCAGTTTTTATACACAGTCGTCCGTCTGCCCTTCCGCATGGCCGTTAACACGATAACTTGAGCAAAAATCGACATATCTTTACTGAACTTAGTTCACGTACTTATCTGAACTCACTTTATCTTGGTATAAAAAATGAACGAAATCCGACTATGACCACGCCCACTTTTTCGATATCGAAAATTACGAAAAATGAAAAAAATGCCATAATTCTATACCAAATACGAAAAAAGGGATGAAAAATGGTAATTGGATTGGTTTATTGACGCGAAATATAACTTTAGAAAAAACTTTGTAAAATGGTTGTGACACCTACCATATTAAGTAGAAGAAAATGAAAAAGTTCTGCAGGGCGAAATAAAAAACCCTTGAAATCTTGGCAGGTATTACATATATAAATAAATTAGCGGTATCCAACAGATGATGTTCTGGGTCACCCTGGTCCACATTTTGGTCGACATCTGGAAAACGCCTTCACATATACAACTACCACCACTTTTAAAACTCTCATTAATACCTTTAATTTGATACCAATATCGTACAAACACATTCTAGAGTCACCCCTGGTCCACCTTTATGGCGATATCTCGGAAAGGCGTCCACCTATAGAACTAAGCCCCACGCCCTTTTAAAATACTCATTAACACCTTTCATTTGATACCCATATTGTACAAACATATCCTAGAGTCACCCCTGGTCCACCTTTATGGCGGTATCTCGAAAAGGCGACCACCTATAGAACGAAGGCCCACTCCCTTTTAAAAATACTCATTAACACCTTTCATTTGATACCCATATCGTACAAACAAAGTCTAGAGTCACCCCTGGTCCACCTTTCTTGCGATACCTCGAAAAGGCGTCCACCTATAGAACTAAGGCCCACTCCCTTTTAAAATACACATTAACACCTTTCGTTTGATACCCATATTGTACAAACGCATTCTAGAGTCACCCCTGGTCCACCTTTATGGCGATATCTCGAAAAGGCGACCACCTATACAACTACCACCACTCCCCTTTAAAACCCTCATTAATACCTTTAATTTGATACCCATATCGTACAAACAAATTCTAGGGTCACCCCTGGTCCACCTTTATGGCGATATCTCGAAGCAGCGTCCACCTATGGAACTAAGGATCACTCCCTTTTAAAATACTCATTAACACCTTTCATTTGATACCCATATCGTACAAACAAATTCTAGAGTCAAACATGATCGACCTTTAAGGCGATATCCCTAAATGGCGTCCACCTATAGAACTATGGCCCACTCCCTCATAAAATACTCTTTAATGCCTTTCATTTGATACACATGTCGTACAAACACATTCCAGGGTTTCCCTCGGTTCATTTTCCTACATGGTTATTTGCCCTTATGTTGTCATAATCACATATCTCAGAATTTGTTTATAAACATAGGGTGTTTACACATTTCAAATGTATTGAAATGGTTCTCAGATGGAACGTTTTGAAACAAATTCTGAGATAGGGCTTTTTAGATTATTACTCTGAAGTACGGCGTTATTGAAACAAATTCTGAATTAATAACGGAGCAATATCTTTATCATGAAATATTTAGTAAAAAATTAACAATTTCTCCAAAACCTTTTGGCATTTACAAAACTACTAACACTGGTAATATACTATATGAAGGTGCTTGTCTACTACAATATTGAATCCTAGCTGTTGAGTCCAATTAGACAGTCACATTTTAGTACAAGTTGAGAACCATATTTTTTTTCTAAAACAACATTCTTTACCATAAAAAATTGTGCATTTCGTTGAGAACACTACGATTCTCAAGTTAAGGGCAAGGATGACTTGATACGAAACTCTCTAATTTTTTTCGCTCTCACGAGGGATTTATCTCAAATTTGAGCTGGCAATAAATAAAAAAAATAAATGTAAGGCGCGATAACCTCCTAAGAGATCTAAGGCCGAGCTTCTCTTCCAATTTGCGTCGTGCTCCTATTGATTTTCCCTACAAATCGGCCGGACGGGACCTACATGTTTTATGTCGACTCCGAACGGCATCTGCAAGGCAGATGAGTTTTCACTGAGAGCTTTTCATGGCAGAAATACACCCGGAGCGCTTGCCAAACACTGACGAGGGGCGACCCCGCTTAGAAAAATTTTCTTCTAATTGAAAAACCTTATTTCTAAAATTTTGATGTTGCTTTGCCCGAGGTGTGAACCCAGGGCATACGGTGTGGTAGGCAGAGCACGCTACCATCACACCACGGTGGCCACCACGGAGCTGGCAATAATCACAGATAAATCCCTCGCGCCAGCTGAAGCGGGTGCCAGATCAAAAAATGTGCCAGCTAAAATGAAAAACGGGCCAAAAATTTCGGTAAACTTTAGTTTGACCTACAACTGTAGAAATGCGTTCAAAAATTATGGGAAAAGGGATAAAAATACTTGCTTTAGTGTAAATATTATTAGTTCGAAGGCGGAGGGTAAATATTATTTCCTATTCAAAAGTTATCACTAAAAACAGGTTTTGTAAATATGAAGTCTTGATGGAACCAGTCCATTTTGACCACAGAACCTGGAACGTCAGACATGTAGGATAAGCCCTATCCATTAAATGATGTTAACTATTATATCATAGGTCCGATTTACTGAAATTTCAAAAGAATATATGGTTTTCACTGTGAGTAAAATGCGTTACAATATTTGACTAATTTAATCAAAATGTAAATTTTACTTAGATTTGTTTATATTTGACTCTAACTAGTCGTATTATTGTAAAATAAGTTTAAAGAAATGAATATTTTACGACTATCATTTTATTAAATGATTGAAAATATAATCGCCGAAATGTATGTCAAAAATCCCCATATTCAGATCTATTAATTTTTGTTTGGAGTGGCATCATTGACAAATGTTATAAAAAATGTGCATTTTGACAGCGCTCTCTCGATACAAAGAGTTGCAAATCCATTCATCATTGGTTAAGGGGTTGTCGGGGTACAACCCTTGATATTTGAGAAATATATTATGGCTCAACTTGGGCTCAAAGTGAATCAAGCCTGAATGTTTACTAGGATGCGAATCTTAAAATTTTTTTAGTAATATTTTGCTGGGGCACTCAAACGTAATCGAAATTATGAAATAAATTCAAATAATTTGTACAAACAATCTCGACATCTTTTTAATGAGGCACTCTAATGTACACATATAAATAAGCCTGATTTGTATAAAGACCCAAAGAGAAAAATAAAATACCATTATAGTTCATACATGATAGAAAACAAAGTATATATTGAGTTTTGCAAAACGGGCAATAGATTACAGGTGTCTAAAGTTGTGAAAAATGCGTGAAAAATTACGGTAATAGGTACTTTTGGGCCATGATAACTAAAGCCGGAGTCATTGGTGCCGTATGTCGTATCGCTGTAGTCGTATCCCTAACGTAATCAGCTGTTTATCGTTACGACGGTAAACCAAAACCCAATTGGTTGGCTACGATACGGTTACGACCTTAGCGGCACCAATAATCGATTGCATTGATTCTCGTAAGTTTGGTCGAATCAGCTGTTAAAAGGTTACCGATACGGTTACCGATAAAGCACCAATGTCTCCAGCTTAAGGAATGGCTCAACCGATTTCAAAGATCTTGGTACCATTGGAAAGGTATTCGAATCGGCTTCCGAAACATACACTGTAAAAAAAATTTTACACATTTACATTTTTTCAAGTTGTGACTCTTTTGTAGTTAGTGTGCGATATATAGAATAAATAGTAGAGTTGTCACGAATATTCGGCAACTATTCGGTATTCGGCCACTTTTTTTGCTATTCGGTATTCGGCCGAATAATACTTACTATTCGGCCGAATACCGAATACCATATCATGTAAAAAAGACACGCTATATTACTCAAAATTATGTACTTATTTCCAAACTACAACACTTTAGTATTTAAAATTGATCAGTGGTAAGTTATGTTAGACAAAAATAAGCTTTTCATCATTTTTGGGTAGTAAACGATTATGCTTTTCATCGTAAATGTTACCAGCATCAGAAAATAAGGTCTCCAGGAGAAGAAAGATAAACTTTAGCAAACTTTTAAACTTTGCCACAGCATTCTTCTCCACGTTCTCCTCATCATTAGCATTTCGCAAATTATCTGTAGCGACTTCCTCAAAGCAGTTCCAGAAACTGTCGTGTATTTCAGTACTCCTATCATTTTCATTCAGGCTTCTTTTCTTACGAATTGGAGAAGAATCGTCATCGGTACTATTTTCAGGGCTTCTAGAAGAATTTTTTGTCTTGCTCTTTCTGCTTGAACCAATCTTAGGAAACACGGTTTGAAGCGACCAGATATTTGTTTTTTTCATCGAAGCTGAATCGCTTTTCAAACTCGCCTTGCAGTGAAGATCTCATTGTTACTAAATTTGGTACTTTCTCAGCTGTCTCTGCTTTTCCCAGATATTTTAATAAATTTTCTGCATGTGGAATCACTTCAGAGATGCAACAGATACCTGAGCTCGTTATTTTTGTAATCTCTTCGAATGGTTTGAGGAGTTTGATACATTGTTCCAATATTTCCCATTGTCAGATTTATTAAAATTTCATGATCTGTTATGTACAAGCAGGAAAACAGGTGTCCACTTGTCTTAATCCAGCTAACGCGCCCAGACAAGCATGTATTTCGTGCCGAATATTCGGCGCTTCGGCCGACAGCGTTGCCGAATATTCGGTATTCGGTCAATTCACTATTCCTGGCATCTCTAATAAATAGTCGATAGAGAGAATTTCTTACCAACCATTGATTAAGCTGTCATTGATGACATTTCGGGCCTTTGCCCGTAACATCTATCTACCTACTTGTTAACAGCTATTCGCTATTTGTTCTGAAGTGCTTCGTGCTGTTTTTGTTCTGTGCCAGACACAATGAATTTAATAGCGCGCTAGTGTGGCGTTTGTGCGTCTGTTTGTTTATTTGCCTTTTCGTCTTGACTGTTTCTATGCATATGAATACTTTGTTGTTGTTTAACTAATTTCTATATGAAAATTTCTTTTAGCGATTTTATGCTGTTTTTAATGTTCTATATTTTTACTTCACTTCTTACTTACTTTATAAATAGTTTGCCTGTTATATGTGATATTGAACGTTTTCAACTTTAAGACTATACTTCAAAGGATCATTTCTGTAGTCAGTCTTCATTTACTTTCATTACAAAATGAAAGCATCTGCATCCGCGATGAGGAGTTATATCGTTTTATCTAGTAGCGTGAGGTTTATGAACTTCGTCTCATTTCATAACTGAAAAAAGATGAAGTTTTCTTCGATGATCGCTCGGTATTACGGATAAAACGACTTCTGAGTGGTCAGCATACAAAATTTTTAATTTAATAAATTTCATCTAACATATAGTATGTATCATATATAATCTTTCAATACGTATCGCCTGTTTTATTTGTAAAGAAGTGTTATTCAACAAAGTCTTGGTTTGTTGGGAAAACGCAAACAAGGGTTTAATTTTTTTTTATACAGTTTCACTACTGGCCCCCCTAGCAGATTTAAATTTGTTATACTCAGTTGAGCAGAGCTCACAGAGTATATTAAGTTTGATTGGATAACGGTTGGTACAGGTATAAAGGAATCGAGGTAGATATAGACTTCCATATATCAAAATCATCAGGATCGAAAAAAAATTTGATTGAGCCATGTCCGTCCGTCCGTTAACACGATAACTTGAGTAAATTTTGAAGTATCTTGATGAAATTTGGTATGCAGGTTCCTGAGCACTCATCTCAGATCGCTATTTAAAATGAACGATATCGGACTATAAACACGCCCACTTTTTCGATATCGAAAATTTCGAAATACCGGAAAAGTGCAATAATTCATTACCAAAGACAGATAAAGCAATGAAACTGGTAGGTGAGTTGAACTTATGACGAAGAATAGAAAATTAGTAAAATTTTGGACAATGGGCGTGGCACTGCCCACTTTTAAAAGAAGGTAATTTAAAACTTTTGCAAGCTGTAATTTGGCAGTAGTTGAAGATATCGTGATGAAATTTGGCAGGAACGTTACTCCTATTACTATATGTACGCTTAATAAAAATTAGCAAAATCGGAGAAGGACCACGCCCACTTTAAAAAAAAATTTTTTTAAAGTAAAATTTTAACAAAAACTTTAATATCTTTACAGTATATAAGTACATTATGTCAACATTCAACTCCAGTAATGATATGGTGCAACAAAATACAAAAATAAAAGAAAATTTCAAAATGGGCGTGGCTCCGCCCTTTTTCATTTAATTTGTCTAGGATACCTTTAATGCCATAAGTTGAACAAAAATTTACCAATCCTTTTGAAATTTGGTAGGGGCATAGATTTTATGACGTTAAGTGTTTTCTGTGAAAATGGGCGAAGCCACGCCCAGTTTTTATACACAGTCGTCCGTCTGCCCTTCCGCATGGCCGTTAACACGATAACTTGAGCAAAAATCGACATATCTTTACTGAACTTAGTTCACGTACTTATCTGAACTCACTTTATCTTGGTATAAAAAATGAACGAAATCCATAATTCTATACCAAATACGAAAAAAGGGATGAAACATGGTAATTGGATTGGTTTATTGACGCGAAATATAACTTTAGAAAAAACTTTGTAAAATGGTTGTGACACCTACCATATTAAGTAGAAGAAAATGAAAAAGTTCTGCAGGGCGAAATAAAAAACCCTTGAAATCTTGGCAGGTATTACATATATAAATAAATTAGCGGTATCCAACATTTGATGTTCTGGGTCACCCTGGTCCACATTTTGGTCGACATCTGGAAAACGCCTTCACATATACAACTACCACCACTCCCTTTTAAAACTCTCATTAATACCTTTAATTTGATACCAATATCGTACAAACACATTCTAGAGTCACCCCTGGTCCACCTTTATGCCCTTTTAAAATACTCATTAACACCTTTCATTTGATACCCATATCGTACAAACAAATTCTAGAGTCAACCATGATCGACCTTTAAGGCGATATCCCTAAATGGCGTCCACCTATAGAACTATGGCCCACTCCCTCATAAAATACTCTTTAATGCCTTTCATTTGATACACATGTCATACAAACACATTCCAGGGTTTCCCTCGGTTCATTTTCCTACATGGTTATTTGCCCTTATGTTGTCACCATAGGTCTCAACTGAGTATGTAATGTTCGGTTACACCCGAACTTAACCTTCCTTACTTGTTTTGTCTCCGTTTATCTTAGAAAAATTGTGATTAAAACTTTTTTCAGAAATTTTTGAAAATCTAGATGAACATTTGGTGTTGGTTAAATTTCAGGAACATTAAATGAATTTGTGCTGGATTTTAGAACTTTGAGGTGCTTAACATGCCAACCTAATATAAACGCACGCAAGTCATTTTCTGTCAAAAATGTCTCATGCACATACAACTTGTATGAGAACAACCCAAATTGAATTTGCTGCGTGAAAACCTAAAGCTTGAAACACAATGCCCTGACGCCGCGAAATAAACGCGACGAACACATCGCCTGGTCAAAAATAGAATCCCCATAATTACATGAAGGTGAACACAATGAACGCCAAGAGCGAAATGTACGCAACGTCATTTTGCGACGATAGATTTATTTCTATCGTCGCCGCCGGGCGATGACGACAAACATCCCAAAGGTTGCTGCTGTTCAATTTTTTAAGTATAAAAAAAGAAAAAAATATCCAAAAACACATTTTTTTTTCTTTTAATTTAATTTCTTAACATTTTTGTTTTGTTTTGTTAATTTCTTAACATTTTGGTCGTATTTTAGTAGTCAAGTGCTAAAGCAGAGAATTAAAAAAGTAAATAAGGGCCACTCTGAATAAACAGCGTCATTTTCGCCCGGCATTGTGTTTTAAGAAGACGAAATGTCTGGGCGTAATTTGAAAAATGTGATCGCCCGACGCGGCGTATATCATCGTCGCTCGGCATTGTGTTTCAAGCATAACTCGATTTCCAATTTTTGTTCTGCGTGACATTTAGATTTGACGTTTGCACACATGCTTTACATTGTCGCAACGCATGCATATTTGGGTTAGGGAAAAAAACGCCGGTTGTTTGCGTGCGCTAAAAAAACACAGTGCAGTTTTATTAGGTTGGCATGTAAAAACAGATAATGTTAGCGTTATAGTAGGCAGAAATCGAGGAATATCTAATAGCGGTTTAGTTTCGTGTGCTTGCCATTCGATTCAATAGGCGGTTCCATCTGCTTAAAAACTACTTGCGAGCGAAATTAAAGTTTTTGATTTCAGAGCAGCATTTAACTGCTTTACTAAGTTCGGAAATTGACAAAAGAAAAGAGCTATACAATATGCTAATTTCTGTCATTAAGGTTGGTCTTGAGCCATTGCGAACTGCTTCTACACGAATGAGATAACATTCAAGTTTTGTCTTTGATATTAATTCAAGTTACACTTTTTAAGCGTGGTGACCGATAAGAAAACAAATTTTTTACTTTTATTGAATAAATGAGAAGTTAATATTGACTTTAACTTTAACTTTATTTTTAACTTTAACTTTCACTTTAACTTTAACACTCACTTTAACTTTAACACTAACTTTAACTTCCACTTTAACTTTAACTTTAAATTTGACTTCAACTTTAACCTTAACTTTAACTTTCACTTTAACTTTAACATTCACTTTAACTTTAACACTAACTTTAACTTCCACTTTAACTTTAACTTTAAATTTGGCTTCAACTTTAACCTTAACTTTAACTTTATGATAGAGATCCAATTTTATGTATTTGGCCTGTTGCTAACACCGAACCTTTTTCGAAACTTTACGACCTTTTTTGACAAATATCCGTTACGGTTTTTCTTGATTTAGTCGCCAAGCCCGCGATAAAATCTATGCTTAAAATTAAAAATTTTATTTTCGTTGCATTTGCAGGAAAAGATAATATGGCTTTTTCAAAAACAAAATTGTGATTCGATTAAGTTTCTGTGTAAAATCTGTATAATTCGAAAATATTCAATTATATATTGAATTCCTTTAAAAATTATTAGGGCAGAACTTATGTACATTTGCACAAAGTATTTCTTTTTTTTTGACTACAAATAAAAAATTACTTGATCTTCAAAAAACTTAATTGCTTTTGATGTTTTTTTTTTTTAAGTTTAATATAAATAATTAATACTTTTGCTGTAGAGGAAAGGAGTTGATTATTTTTCCCAAGTTCTTGTGAATAATTCAGTCTCATCTCAAGTCTCTAAATTTGAGATTTCCGTTGGAGACAATTTTTGTGACTTGTGAGATGATTTCGGTATTCAGTAAACGAAAGTCACAAAAACAATTCACCAAAAAGACAATTTACTCATGCAATGAACAAATAATATAGCATTGCATTTTGTCAACATATGTTAAGGTGGTATTGTGGCTGAGCTTGCGAAGACGTTGTTCATAACTTTGTATAGAAAAAAACGTAAAGGTTCGAATCTCAGCGGAGTCACATAGAGTTCTATGTTTTTTTTTAAGTATTTTCTGTTTTTTATTTTTTTTTTTTTATGCTTATTTTAATTTGAGGAATAAAACAATATATTTAAGGCGTTTTTCGAAAATAATTTTCATACTTTTTCTGAAATTTTCCCATTTGTGATCTGCCCGGCCAAGCTCACAAATTAGTGATTGCTTTTGTGAGGCTGGAGACGCGAGACAGCTTACAGAATGGCAAATTGCCTCAAAAGTGATTTTCACCCCAAATAGTCTCTAATAGTGACTACAGACGGCTTACTGAATTCAGTTATTACTCCGATGGGTATTCTGACTAGGCACAGCCTTCTGACGTATCATGCTTTCGAATAAGGCTTCATTAGTGTAAGCAGATGTATGAAGTGCGAGTTGCAGGAGGAAACGATCAAGCACATACCGTCGTAAAAGTTCGCTAGTAGTAAAAGAAAAAAACCTAAAACACTTATAGATCAGCGAAAAATTTGGCACACTAGCACAGGTCATATATCAGATGATAAAAATTCCGCTCAAAATGAAACTGTCTAATGTACATATGTACGAATGCATTATTAAAAGCGAATGCTCGCTGGCAAATAACAGGTTTTTGCAGGCTGGAAACGTGAATACGTAGAATCAAGTAGGTATAGTATTCGACAACGAAATTATTTAATGTAAAGTAGCACAGGCGGTAGTGAATTTGGTGAGTAGTATGTTGTTGATGGTTCGGTTCCATTCGTTTATCAATGATATACTTTATTTTTAATGAAATATTATTTTATATTTATTTAAAAAATAATAATAATAATCAGCACAAGAGCAAGCATTTTTAGTTCTTTTCATTAAAAAAATTATTTACCTCATTAATTTTTGTTGGTGTAGTATTGGCTGGTGAGTTGTGCATTATTGTGCTAAAAATAGACCAAACGCGTATCAACCAACCCCCTAAAATATGCTACACATGTTTACCTGCTATTCGCTTTGCTTAGCCTTTGTGTATTCATTCTATTTTACCATTTCATTCACGGCAACTCTGGCGCTCGTTTCGTGCACAGTCATCTCGCATAATTCTCAAACGTTTTATAAATATTTGGAATTTAATAAAATTTCTTGGCATACCAAAATCAGCTTTGCGCAGAGGCGATATCGTAACCAATGAGGTTCTACCGAGGTGCGATTATTGCTAGTTGAAAACTTTAACCAATACCCCGCCGTGGAGGACGTGAAATACCGTCCGCCAAGGCAATTTTTGGAAGCCTGAGAAGGCTTGTTTGCTAATAAATACAAAAAATTTAAAAATGGTTTTATAGTATCAGTGCACGGATTTTTAAAAAGAAAAGTTTGTAAATTTTTTTTTTAAGAAAACATAGCTACATTTTAAGCTTGAAACAATGAACTGACGCCGCGAAATAAACGCGAGGAACATCGCCTTCAGTGTTGCCAGGTGATGCAAAAAAAAAGAAGCTAAAAAAAACCAGACATTTTTTGGTTAATGCGGCAGTTACCCACCGACGTGTGCCGTACGTAAGGACGTTTGTCGTACGAAGCACGTTTGACCGAACTCTCAAGCCCGTAGGAATCAATGTGTGCGTCTGTGTACATGTACATAAGATATTTGTGTGTGTATTGTTTACAGATAAGCACTGTTGCCATTGACCATTTTGCATGTATGCTTATGGAAACATCAACTTTTTCCAATTTAATTTTTGATATTGTAAAAGGCCGTAATACATATTAAATAAGTATAAATAGATTAAATATTTATAATCAGCACTTTAACATAATTATTTCGAATTATTTCCACAATTTTTCAAACTTTAATTAGGCGTTTTTGCATAAAATTGCAAACGGTCAAAAATTAGCGCACAAAAGTTTACTAGGCAACTCTGTCTAGTGAGAGAGCGATCAGCTGACACGTTCTTAATCAAAATTGTTTTGATTTCTACGTTCCGGGCTACGTACGTACGGGCGTTGCACGTCGGTGAGTTTTCGTTTACATTGCACACTCATAAGATAGGTCGTGTCAGCTGACACGTTTTTTCTACGTACGTTCGTGGGTAACTGCCGCATAATTCATAAAATTATTTTTTATATTTTAGTTTACACATTTGTAAATAAAAACTTATAAACATAACTTCCTGTTTCAAAACATATCAGGCACATTTTCTTTGACTAGCACATGGAATTACTTTAAATGAATGCATATGTGTATATTTATAAAAAAAATATTACAAACTAATTATTTATATAAAATATTCCCCGTCTGAAGAATCAGAAGTGCTTATGTCTGGGTATAAAGTTTGGCTATAAAAAGGTATATCTTGAGCTAAAACCACAAGTGTGACCGCGAAGGAGCTTCATTTTGCCCTCCTGTTTCGGGATTTGGTGTCCCTTTTTTCTTTTTTTTTTTGATAAAGTTTTGATGGGTTCTCGCTTTTCTTTAGAACAGTGCTTAGCACGACATATTTTTGAATATTATTAAAATTAAAAATTAAGAATTTATATCATTTTTCAATTCAATTTCTTCAAAAACCCGCGGCTATTTATAAATATGTATTGCAATGGCATTTGTCACTCACTTTTCAATTTCATTCGGTTTGAACCTAAGTTTTTTGAATTTATTGCAAAAAAGGCGTTGGCAATTTAAAATACCTATCTTACGAGAAGCCTTCGTACATGTTTCTGAACCTTTCCTATACTTTTACATACAATACTTTATCCCTTTTTGGCATAACTATCATTTTTGATTTCATTGCATTTTATAAAATGTTTCTTCCTTTACAGATCAATTTCGGTATTGGATGGTAAAGATGGTTTTCGAATTTTCTCCATCAATAACTCTGACAAGGTCGAAGAAATCTATGCGCGTGAATCGCCACATATTATCTTGATCGAGCGTCTCTTCAATAGCTCTCTAGTGGTGAAGGTGACAGCAGAGAAACCCAATTGTTTACAAATGTTACACTTCAAAAAGAATCAAAATATCTGCCATTGCGCGTATGGCTCAAATATACTCAGTATACGAATGAATCGGACGCGCCTAATTGTCTGCCTAGCTGATAGTATACATATTCATGATATACGAGATATGAAAATGTTACATCAAATCGAAAATATTGCACCAAATGAACTGGGTCTGTGTACGCTATCGTTGAACTCCCATTTAGCTTATCCCATTAGTAGTACTAGCGGTGAGCTACGCATATTCAATGCAACCAAACTGAAGCCAAGCATTACAATAAAAGCTCATGAAAGTCGCTTATCAGCACTAAATTTCTCACCAAGTGGTCAACTTTTGGCCACAGCCTCTGAGCGTGGTACTGTGATACGTGTATTCTGTGTAAAGAATGGACAGCGTGTGCAAGAGTTTCGACGTGGTACAATGCGTTGTGTGCGTATAGCATCATTGGTATTTTCGATACACGGATATTTCTTAGGAGCCACTTCGAATACGGAAACAGTACACATATTCAAAATCGACGAGAAGGCTGTGATTATGGCATTAGAGGGTGAGTTATTGCATAACATACGAAAACCACTTTAACCCATCTATTTACCATTTTAACCCATCTATTTATTTGCATTACAGCTGAAGCTTTACAAGCAGCAAAAATTGCTGCCGCCAAGCAATTGGAAAAGGCAGAAAAGCATTCATCACACTGTACGGATGATGCAAAGTCAGAAACTGCTGTTGAAACTGCTCCCACCGACACAACGGTCATCTCTACTTCGCCGAGTAGCGGCTGGTCCGACTATCTATCGAAGACAGTATCATCATATCTTTTACCAACACAGGTTAGCGATGTGCTTGCGCAGGACCGTGCCTTCGCTACTGTAGTACTAGCACAGCCAGGCATGCGTCATATTTGTGGTATAACTTATGTACAAAAAGAACTAAAGGTGTTGATCGCCAGCGAAGAGGGTTTCCTTTATATTCACGATTTCAATAAAGAGCGTGGTGGTGTATGCAAACTGCAGGCGGTGCATGATTTGAGGGGTGCACTAGACGGTGTCGTGGGTAAGTGAGATTTATTAAATTTTAGATTTCTCATTTTGGGTTCTTTTACAAATAAGTTAATTGAAGAAAACGTAGCTCTTTTGGCCAACTATGCCAGTTCTGATGCTCCTGAATGCGCGTCTTCTTATCTTGGATATAGGTGGAAAATTTAGCCAAATGCACATTCGATTTTTGTCCACTAAACTAAAGTAATTATTATTATTATTATTTGCTTATTATTATATTTTTCGTTCTTTGGCTTTTAAATAAATTCTATTCCGATTCGATCTAAAGATTTTCGCAGCACACAACCAGCTCACAGGTGGTGGATTTTCTTTTATTATTTTTCAAGCTAGACCCCAGCATCGTAAAGTGTCCAGATATTTCCTAGTTTATTGATTTTATCTAGTTTTGATCAGCGGTTGTGCACTTTCGGTAATATTGGAAGTTTATTATGAACTCCGAAAAGGGTATAATAAACATAGCGATGTCCTAGGGCAGGACAACCGCTCGGAGTACTTCAAGTATTGGTGATTGGTGGAGTACTTTCCAAAAAATCTAAAGACACTGCTCAAACACAAAGCAGAGATTGGGGTAGGTAATCCATATAGGAATACTAATAGAATAGAATACATTTATCGCTACAACAACACATGATCCATTTTTGTAGAGCTACTGCTGTCAGGTGTTCTTTCTCTTTCGTCCAGAGATTATGGCATAAAATCATATAGGTTAATTAGGCAAATTTTTTCAATTTTCCATAGAGAACCTCCTCTGTCCAATCAGTCAAAATCTGCTGTTTGCAGATACCCAAGCGAAGACGGGGCAGACGCACAGCAAATGTTCTGCCGATTTATAATCCTCAAGACAAAAAGATAAGTATAGGCAGAACTTATACATCAAAAAAGCCTCAAATGCCTTCTCCTCTGGGCAAGAAGGGCAGTAAAGACTTAGCAGTTGAGTACTCGACCGTTATCCGCAATAGGTAACCAGGTCTGTGCATTTTCGTCAACTATTAGACAGGCATACTTACTATGAGAGTGTTCTAACCCCTTAATGCATTAGTCACTTGATGCAATCTTGTTTTAGCGTGGTTTCTTTGCGGTACAATTTAACTAAAAATCACTTCATTTCTCTTTACAGAACTAAATCTTCACGATAGCCTCAACAAAATGTCAACAGATTCATTAGACAAGGAGACGAGTCCGCGCCACGTACCCACCATAAATGTTGCTGGCAGTGCGCCAGTTGATAGCTCATTGCAAATAACAGCAACAACGTCAAGTACAAATTTGTGCAGTGCTACCGATGGAAAGGGTAAAAAGAGCACAGCACCACGTTGCATCATGGAAAATCCTGAACAAGTGGCCGATAACTCTTATGCGGGTATATTAAAGGGTCAAAGGGAGGCGAATACACTAACTGGTAAGTAATATTTTTTTTTTTTTTTTTATAATTAAAAACGTTGTTATATTTATTTTTTCATTCCTTTTTAGCAGATTCTGACAAGTTCCGCAAACTTTGTGACGCCATTGATACACCAACCAAACTATATGATGAATGCCAATTCCCACCAATGGCTATTGCGGCGCGCGATTGACCAACAAGACGACGGCGCAGTGTAGAGAAAGAACGTTTGACTGCTGCAGCGAAAGCTTAAGCACCTTTTTTTTTTTTTTGAGGATGAAAAACGATTATTACTTGTTTAATGTAGGCCGTTGCAGCGGCGGTTGAAGTGTGACATTTATTAAAAATTTAAATTTGACAGTAAATTCAAAACAAAAAAAGAACGTATCAATTAGTAATAAATTAATTGTAATTATTGTTTCCAGAACCATGCTTTAAAATTCCAATGACAAGTAATAAGAAATGTCTTAAGTGTTAGAAAAAAAATATACATACATATATATTACATGCATATATAAGAGTATTAACAATAATTTTACTATATATGTTATTAGCTTAAAAGCGCTGCAAAAAAAAGAATTGGTTAACGCTTAAGAGTTTTCTAAGCATTTATTTATTATGAATATAATATAATGCAATATAACAACATTTTGCTATGTACAGTGCTGGCCACTTAGACCACGCCTTATTTTCAATCCCAGTAGATTTTCTGTTGTTTTTTTTTTTTTTATAAATATTTGTTTACTTTTTAACAAAATTAAAACTTATTACGTTTCGCTACGACTATGCTTATGTAATAATGTCTAATTTAAGGCTAAGTTACACTTACTTCGTTTAGCATATGTAGTTTAGTCGCTTAAGCACATGGCTTGATTAGGTTAGGTTTGGTGGTAGCTGCCCTGGTAGAGGAAGCTCACTTGGACCGCATGTAGGCCCGTTATGATACCACATAAATTAAATGTGACGTTGAAATAGCTACTTAGAAAATCGTTGCGTAGCAACGATACAGCTTCTACTGATACCGATCTCAACCTTGGATAAATCCTACGCAGGTCCAACTCAATCGCTACCGAAATACGTTCGCCTAGTTCTTGCAAAAGCTAAGCAATCAAGCATAAAGTGACTCGATGATTCCACCACATCAACCTCCATACAGCTGCAGCAGGATGGGATTTGGGTTTTCCAGTATATTAAGATGTACCGCATATGGCTTCAATAACGTTAAAAAAAAATTAGTTTAGAAAATTGTTTAAACTCGTTCAAGTTTCCATATGCTTTTAAAATTAAAAGCAAAATTTATGCAATGCTTTAGTTTTTCATATACCTTTGTAAAAAAAAATGTATGTATGTTAATTAAACAAAAAGTAATTCAATAATGTGAATAAAAAGGGCGTGCTGTTAAAGTGACTGGCACTGTATATAATTTTTTTTTTTTTTAATTTTCAAGTTTATGTTTTATAATGTTTTCACATATCATTAGTATATTTTCAAGCTTATGTTAGATTTTAGATTTTGAAATTTTTTAATACTCTATAATTTTGAAAAGAAATGAAAAATAAGTAAATTATGCACAGATTTATTAAGAGTTAACAAAAACAACACATTGAAATATGAAGAAAAAACCATTTCATCAATTGTGGCTTTTAAGAAATTTACGAAAATGAAACTTGGAAAACATTAAGATTTGGATTGTTTGAAAAAAATTGGCATTTTCTAAAAAATCCCTTTCGACATCTTTTTAATGTTCGGTATGCAGATCATGAAACAAAAAGATAAATGGAACGAAACCATTTTATTTCAAACAAGGCACGACATCATACACATACATACACACTTACTCTAAGGGAACGTACCCAAATTACGTGACCCCTTTAGGGGGGAGGGGGGTTTCTATAGGTATTACACAGGGGGAGGGGAGGGATTAAGACTTTGTCACGTAGTCAATAATCTCTAGAAAATCTTGGATTTTTTTGTGGAATTTATTTCGCGTCAAAATTTCCATAAAAAATCATCAGAAAAACGTGCACGGTAATGCAGTGGACGACGTGTCTCGCGTGCGACCTCTGCAGGTCCTCCACAGGAGACCAAAAGAGATCTTATGTATCGTGGAGCGAAGCGCGAAGTGCATGGACATCGAGGCTGTCGACGAGAAAAAAATTATCACGTCTGAGGAAACTCCTGATGCTACTGCTCCCATAATCTACGATGTATCCCAGTGGCTTGATGCTGGAAGCGTATTCGTTAAAGTTGAATTAGATGAAAAGAAATGAAAAAGAAAAAGACTATAAATTAAGCTGTTGTTAGAATCTGTTTTTAAATACATTTTTTCTTCTTAATATTATTAACTTATAATTATATGTATGCACGCACGCTTCGCGTAACGCGGCGCGTACCGAATTAGTAACAACAAATATAAATGAAATACATTTTTTTTAAGTTAGCAAAAAATAATTTAAAATCATACTTATGAACTACTACGTGAAAACTAAAGGGGGAGGGTGGGGTCTTAAAATATACTACCGGGGGTCACCGAAGGGGGGAGAGGGGGATAAAAAGTTGTAGAAATTGGGTCACGGAGTTTGGGTACGTTCCCTAATCCGCACATGTGTCAATAGATAAATTAGTATTAGTTGTAGCATTGAAAAATGTTCAAAAACGTACCTAAATATATTTAAAAGAAAATAATTAACACAAAGAGCTTATCTAAAAAAAAAAACAAAAAGCGCATTAAGAATAGGCAAAAAATAAATAAAAAAAGTTGCAAAAGGATGTAAAAATTGCAAGAATATGGTAAAAAAAACGATAATCAATCAATTATGTATGACAAATATGTATTAATAAAAAATATTTTTCTAAATACATATATCTACATACATATGTATATTAAAATTAAAATATTACTGTATATAAACTAAAAAAAACAAAAATAAAAGATGCAAAAAAAAAATTATAAACAATTAAAAAAAAATCGAATTAAAAATTGTAAAATCATAAACGCATCAATTGTTTAAATAGCAACCCACTTATTCAATTACCAATGGTTTATAAAGCTTTTTAAGGTAACATTTCCATAATTTGTAATCAAAAGCGCTTTATAAATCTTCTTTACTTTTTATGAATAAGAGTTACAACTCACATTTTTTATATTTCTTTACTTTCAAAAGAAAAGTATATACATCCTATTTTTTCTAACTTTTATTTGGTATAATTTACTTTTGTAAGATGTTACTTTCGGTCCATTTGATTTCAAACATTCCGAAATTTTCAGAAAATAAAATAAATGTAAAACACTTTCCAAAGCATTGTGGATAAGAGAAGTGTGATATCTTCAGCATAGAAATCCAAGTAACCACTATATTGTATCACACAATTTTTGAAGTTACTATCGTGTTCTTATCCTGCGTTTCTTTGTAACAACAGCTAAAGATAGCCGATCTTATGCACCGTCATAATGAACAACCTGCCACGCATAAGATACACAATGTTACAAACGCGTGTAGATTTTTTGAGTTCAGCCATCAGCGGCTTTGTGATTTTACTTGCACTTCCAAGAGTCTACTAAAAAATGGACTCGTGCAAAGCTTTTCTTAAAATTTTTTTTAAATTTATCTCTAAACTGTTTTCAACGTTTTTTTTTTTATATTTATTTTTTTAAATTGGTTTTTCTCTGCAGTTCAAAAAATCATATAAAGCATTATTGTTAGTTGCTGTTAAAATAGAAATAGAAAAAAATAGAATTGCACAGTTACTTTTGCTGTTTTGTGTGTTAGTGAGTTAAAAATATAGACTAGAAAATTTTGGTAGCATAACCATTACAAATAGTAAATTTTTTACAAACGTCCATACTTTCGACAATCTCAAAGTATTGTAAAATTTTTATTATGGAAAATTAAATTTGAGCTTTTTTACTAGCACCAAGTCTTGAAACTCTGATGTAAAGAATAAACTACGGACAAATGTACTAAAAAAAAATATATATTTAACTTTCAAATTGACTTATCTTTACAAGCATGGCTCAATAGAACAAGGTCGCCGAGCACTCAACTCTTTATTATACATATGGGCATTTCCTACAAATCGTCAATCATATTCCAAACAGAAAGTGCTCTTATGAATATTAACAGTATTTTTATAACCAATTCTCGTTGCAAACATGTTTGAAATGAAAAGTTAAGCGAAGACATCATACACATACATATACACTCACTCTAATCCGCACATGTGTTAATAGATGAATTAGTATTAGTTGCAGCATTGAAAAATGTTCAAAGAAAACGTACCTAAATATATTTAAAAGAAAATAATTAACACAAAGAGCTTATGAAAAAAACAAAAAACGAATTAAGAATAGGCCAAAAAGAAAATAAATTAAAAAAGTTGCAAAAGGATGTAAAAATTACAAGAATATGTTGAAAAAAAAAAATCAGTAAAATATGTATGAAAAATATATATTAAGAAAAAATATTTTTAAAAATATATCTACATATGTATATTATAATTTAAATATTACTGTATATCAACTAAAAAAAAAATAAAAGATGCAAGACTAAAAAAAATTATAAACAATCAAAAAAAAGCGAATCGAATATAAAAATTGCAAAATCATAAACGCTTAAAATGTTTAAACAGTGACCCACTTATTCAAGTACCAATGGTTTATAAAGCTTTTTAAGATAACATTTCCATAATTTCTAATCAAATGAGCTTTATAAATCTTTATTTTTTATGAATAAGAGTTACCACTCATATTTTTTATATTTCTTTACTTTCTAAAGAAAAGTATATACATCCTATTTATTCTAACTTTTATTTGGTCTCATTTACTTTTATTAATATTCTTTTTTGTGCCTCCCCATTTTCGCATTCCGTATTTTTTATTTTTATTTCTTTTTTATTTTACTAATTTTATTTTTAAATTTAATTTGGAAAGCGCAAAATATTCAATGCTACAAAAAAGAGTAAAAAAAGAAAAAAATTGTTCATTAAAAAATTCTGGTTTGCATAATTTCTCTGTACACAAACGAAACATTTTTCATAAGCCCAAATTTTGAGAAAATAAATTAAAGAAGAATATTCACTTAGTTTAAAAACAATTTGTTTGTAAACATTGTCACCATAAAGCAAATAAATCAGCCTACAAAAAAAAATATAACTAAATAAAAAATAAAATCTACTAAAAAACTTCAGATCAAAAAAAAATAAATAAATAAAGCAACCAAAAACAATACAAAACCCAAGAAATGTCTTTTATTGCTTTAAAATGTTTATTATTACATGTTTGTACCGATTCAAGTTTTGTTGGATTAAACGAACGACCCCCACAGGGCTAACCTGCACTGGACGCAAATTTTCTTGCGTCACAACACCAATTCCATTAAGGGCGCTCCAAAGAACTATCCAGCTAACGATCAGTTCTCACTGTAGCGGTTAACGCGCTACGTGAATTAATCATTTTTTCGATAACTATTGTTCATTTGTGTATATCTCTTGAACCAAGCCAACTGACAGAGTTTTTGTTTTTGCAATATATAGGTACCCTTTTGTAGATTAATCTACAATTAGATATAAAGTTCAATCATTAACCTTTCAAGGCAAAAATTAAAATTTGTCGGTATATAAATGACCATGCACATAAATTGCCCCATATCTCTTGAGCCAAGCAAGATTTTCTAAAGTCTTTTTTTGCATTATGTAGCCACCTATTTATGAATTAATCCACAACTTGATTCAATCTTTATTACTAACGGTTCAATTTCTACGTACGATTTATGAAGGGTTAATGATGGAGCTTTATAACAAATTGTGGTTAATCTACAATTAGGTAGCTATATTATAAAAAAAAAATTTTTAAATCTTCTTTGGTTTAAGAGATATTGGGAAGTTTTTGCCGCTTGGCATTTGTGTACCAAGTGGGCACTGAACAGATACCTATACATTGCAAAAACAAGCACTTTGTCGTTTGATTTAGTTCAAGAGATATACACAAGGCCACAGTAGTTATCGAAAAACATATTAATCTACGTAGCGCCTTAACCGTTACTATTTTAAACTGCGAACTTCAATAACTGTGATTCAGAATACTGGAAGTTTTAGAGACTTATACCACGTTTACACATGCACTAATCTATAATATATCCTCAATGGCATTAGGTAACACTTTACACTTCTCAATTGCATCCAGTCCTTCTTGTTATACCATCATCCTTTGTCTTAAATACTGTAGGTGGCCTTAGCGGCTCGATCCACATACTTATTTATGTATATTATGACGGCTTTCGTACCGTATCCAGATGATTATATTGTACTTCAGCAAGAGAAGTACCATCAAAATGTGTACTTTTCCACAACTCTGAACTTTTTTTAAATCCTTTGTGGAAAGCGACCCTCCCTACTGAACTCGGAATATCTGCGAAGCATCTTTACCAACTATTCCACAGCGGTATCAGAAATAAATATATTATATTTCCTAAAATTATCTCAACACAGAACAGAAATGTCATAACAACATCCCTGCGGCTAATTTTTTCCATTGGCGTTTTTCGTTTTTCTACATATTGATGAATTACCAGGCTCGCAGAACTACAAAAGCAGACAATTTTCACTAATACGTGTGGGTGTGTGTGTAAAATTTTGTTCTTTCCTCTAACTCAAAACGAATATTGCATACTTTTAGGCCGATTCCACAAGTGCAAATGCCTCATATGACTACTGTAAATTTGTGTATATCTCTTGAACGAAGCCAAATGACAAAGTTTTAGTTTTTGCAGTATGTAGGTATAACCTTGTAGTTTAATTCACTGTTTGATATACGGTTCCATCATTACCCTTCCGATGAAAATCAAAGCTTTTCGGTACACAACTGATCCAGCACCTATATATCTTAAACAAGCAAGATTTTCTAAACTTTGTTTTGCATTCTATAGCCACCAACAAATAGATTAAGACATAATTTGTCTCAGCATTCTATTTGACTTGGCTCAAGAGATATACACAAAAGCAACAGTAATAATCGAAAAACCGATTAATCCACTTAGCGCTTCAACCGTTAACGATAGAACCTCGAGTATAATTGTGCCGCCATCTACGAGTAGGTAGCTACATAATGAAAAAAAAAATTGGAAATTTGGCTTGGTTAAAGAGATTACACAGTAATTTGTTTAGTCGCCAGTAGTTGTCGATATCTCTCGTAACGCTTGAACCGTTAATGATGGAAACTTGAACCAAATTGTGTCTTAATCTACATATACGTAGGGCAACAAAAGAGTTAAGTAAGTCTTCCTCGGCTCAAAACATAAGGGGGAATTTAGATGTTAGGTCGTTTGTGTACAAATAAACTGCATTTTGTCCTTAAATGGTTAAAGTTGGAACTTTGTATCAAATTGTGGACTAATCTAGATGTAGGTAGCTATATATTGCAAAAACAAAAACTTTGTCATTTGGCTTGGTTCAACAGATATATACCAATTTACAGTAGTAATCTGAGTAATTTTCACTTGGAACATAAGCCTAAAAGTATGCAATGATCGTTTTGAGTTAGAGGAAGTAACAAAATTTGACACACACATCCACACTTATTAGTGCAAATTGTCTGCTTTTGTAGTTCTGCGAGCCTGGTAATTCATCAATGTGACCAATGTAGAAAAACGAAAAACGCCAATGGAAAAAAATTAGCCGCCAGGGATGTTAGTTATGACGTTTATGGTTTGTTTATGCTTTTACTGAGAATTTTTTTACGGCTTTGGAGCATTTGTTGTAGACTGGGAAAACAGTTGAACGAGTTCGTCTTCTAGTGTATGTTACGGCCTACCAATCTCTGGTAGTTGCAATTCTTAAGCCCAAGTACTACTTATGTTGTAGATTCAGGTTGCCAGCGCAATATATAGCTTCTCCAAGCCTAATTGTCAACCTCCCCTATCCGTGGCGAATTCTGTTTCAACAGCCGAGGCTCTGGCGACCCCGAACCCCGCATGGATCTAGGGGGTGGGAGGGCGGTATGGCCTAGAAGGTCGCAGGTGGTCATAACAAACCGTTCCCGACTTGGTCGGGCTAGAACCTTAATATTGCTTGGTACCGGAGCGTACTGGATCTGCATCCGCCAAAGGACAAAGTGTCCCTATCGCTACAACAACAACAACAACTTATCTTGTACTTAACGCCTTGGTTGCGTTGCTAAGCCTTTACAGCGTCATAAGATAAAAATGAAACGCTTTGCCTGTTTCCTCGCATTGAAGTGGCTAAAGGATACCAAACTCAGCACAATAAATAGGTTTCGGAATCGCTGAATACGGCTGCCAAATTTATCAAACGAGCTGCTGGCCTTCAAATTGACCAGAGCTTGCAGTTGTACCGCTTACATCAGTGAGAATTTAAAGGTGGTCACTGTGAAATACGCATACATACTGCGGCTCCGTCTCCTTACGACTTACGAGTAAAGATTACTTGAGGTCACACAACACGCCAGATTGCGCTACTTACCGTCAGTAAATAACTCAAATCTCTAGATGGCTCAGACCGCCCAAACTAAAAAAGTCCATTATATGAAGATTGAAGACTCGTATGAGATTAACACCGATCCACATTGATCCACACTTGAGTTTTTATGCCAACTCCGAACGGCATGTTCCGAAGCTTTTCTTTGCAGAAATGTACTCAAAGTGCATGCAGAATGAAGTTTTCAAACTGGGTTACACGCCTGTACACTGATCTTGAAGGGATCAGGAACTCGACCCACTTACGATTTCTACTTATCCAACTTTTGATAGGGTTCCACGTCGTCAAAGCAGATCTTTTGCTCGATGGTCAGGCTTAGCCTACCACTGGTGACACCACAATTGATGGATCCGGGATATAGCAGAAAGGAGGCAGCAGAGTTATTTGGAAGAATATTGTGGAATTGATAAAGCGAGTTTGCATTGTCTGCATTAAAAAGAAAAATGGATGGGAGACTTTTAACAAAGAATGGCATAACCAGTTTTGACCGTCTGCTATTTTCAAATCATTTATTGTGCAAGATCCACCTCACAATTGAACCTAGAATCTCCACTAAGCAACTTTACGAACCAAGAACACAGATTCAAAAAATGCGGTCGTCGCCGCGGACAATTTTTTTCCATTCGCGGTTTTCGTTTTTCTACATTGATCACATTGATGAATTACCAGGCTCGCAGAACTACAAAAGCAGACAATTTGCACTAATAAGTGTGAATGTGTGTGTCAAATTTTGTTACTTCCTCTAACTCAAAACGATCATTGCATACTTTTAGGCCGACGTTATATGTTCCAAGGGCAATGACTCAGATGACTACTGTATATTTGTGTATGAATCAAGCAAATTCAAAAAAAAAAAAAGTGTTGAATTATGTAGCTACCTACCTTTAGATTGAGGCACAACTTCATTCCAGGTTCTATTGTGAACGGTTAAGACGCTAAGTGGACTAATTGCTTTTCGATTACTACTGTTCCTTTGTGTATATCTCTTGACCCAAACCGAATGGAACCCTAAGTCAAATTGTGTCTTCATCTGCAAATAGGTACCAATATAATGAACCAAAAAAAGTTTAAAAAATCTAGCTGGATTCAAAAGATATAGGGCGTTTTAGGTGCTGGGTCATTGTATACGGATGAAGGGTTAATGATAGAAGATATATCGAATTCTGGATTAATCTACAAATACCTATATATTGCAAAAACAAAAACTTTACTATTTACATTGGTTCAAGAAGAGGACACAATTAATCGAAAAACCGATTAATGCATTTAGCGCCTTAACCGTTAGTGATAGAAACTTGAATCAAATTGTAGATCATTCTAAATTAGTCGCTGCTATGGATGTAAAAGAAAAAAATTTAAATTTTGCTTTGTTGAAGAGATATACACAAAAATCTGTTGGTAGTTAGCACTGATCGATCAAGCGATAAATCGCACGCAGAAATCCAACCGTTAGTAATACAACATTGAATCTAAATGTGAAGTAATCCTCATGAAAGTGGCTACATAATACAATAGAATAGTTTAAAAAATGTCGCTTGGTTCAAGAGATATGTCAATTTATGTGCTGGGTCATTTATGTACCAATATATTTAATTTTTTGCCTTGAAGAGTTAATGATGGAACTTTATAGCAAGTTGTGGACTAATCTACAAGTAGAGAGTTATATATATTACAAAAACAAAAATTTTTAATTCTGCTTGGTTGAAAAGATATCCACAAAGGCACAAAATTTATCGAAAAAACGATTAATGCTCCTAGCGCCTAAACCGTTAATCATGGAACCTTGAATCAAAATGTGAATTTATCTATAAGTAGGTAGCTTTGACATGCAAAGAAAATTGTTTTGAAATTATGCTTGGTTCACAAGAGATATACACAACAATCCGTTTTGTCGGCAGTATATGTCGTCCATCGGAAATCTTACATAGCGCTTGAACCGCTAAAGATAGAACGTTGAATGAAATTGGGGCTTACGCCTCAGTTAGGTAGCTATGCAATTCAGGAAAAAAATCGAAAACTTTGCTTGGTTCAATACATATAGGGCTATGTATTTATACAAAATTAAAAGTTTTTGTCGAGTTAATAAATTGATCCATCATAGGTTTGCAACGGAAAAGTCGCAAACCATTCAAAAATTATTTTCAGAATTATTATATCTGTTTCTACTAAAGTCAAGTCAAAAAATTTTTATATTTCTACATTCTTTCGTACAAAGCGCTTGTGAAGTATAACATCGAATAACGAAACGAAAACTCAGGGAGTGAAAAATATACTCGCCTACTATGCTATTCAAAACCCTATGCCGAAGAAAAGTATACAAAGCATAGAAATATATCAAAATGTGGATTAGTCTATATGCGTGTGTCTATGTAATGCAAAAAAATGTTTTGGCATGGTTCAAGAGATATACAGAACAATCGGATTTGTCGGCGGTAATTGTCGATAAAACGGATATCTAATTAGCGTTTGAAACGTTAACGATAGAACACTGAATCAAATTGTGTCTTAATCTGCAGTTAAGCAGCTATATAATGCAAGCAAAAAATTTCAAAAATCTTGTTTGGTTCAAGAGATATGAGGCAATTTTGGTGCAGGTCCAATTGTGTTCTTTTGACACAAAATTTGGCCTTGAAGGTTTAATGATGGAGCTTTATAACAAATTGTGGATTAATCTACAAATAAGGAGCTATATATTTGCAAAAACAAACACTTTGTGATTCTTCTTGGTTGAAAAGATATCAAAAAAGGCATAAAAGTTATGGGAAAAACGATAAATCCTTCTAGCGCCTAAACCGTTAATGGTGAAACCTTGAATCAAAATGCGGATTAATCTATAAGTGTGTGCCTATGTAATAATGCAAAAACAAATGTTTTGAAATTTTGCTTGGTTCAAGAGATATACACAAAAATGGGGTTTGTCGGCAGTAATTGTCGACTTCTCGCGAGATTCTCGCGTCTCGAAGTACACGTAAATCTCTCGAGCTTCTCGATATTCCTACTTAATCGCTGTATGGACAATATTTATACACTTTGGTTTTTTACTTGTGACTTTTTTGTTGATTATATTGCTACAATAACTTAAAACATATTTATTATACATAGAATCTTTTTCGCAATATTTTATTTTTCAACGAGACATCAAGAACACGGCTTATCGCGAGATTCTTTTTGACAATTGCAGCCATTTTGCTCCCAGATCGAATTGGCATCCGTTAACTGTGTTGCTTCTTTGCGATTTTTCGAAAAATATTAGTAGTAGAAATAGGAAGCAATTAGTTTACAAGTACCCGATAAGTACTGAACTGCATAATTCCTTAGAACATTTTTTTTAAATTTTATGATGAATTTATTAACTATGCCATGATCTATTAGTGTGGCTGAACATAGGTTTTATGAAAAGTACGGACACGAAGGATTCGTGCACTTTCGTAACCCTATGAACATACGAAACCTAAACTAATTCAAAATTCATCGTTCAACGTCAAAAACTCGACTAGTAAATCGATTAACGTAAAAATGTCATTAGTAAATAATGGAGATGCCATAACGAAATTCACTCATTGAGCATGATAACTTATTCATTCCGTATGTTGGGAACATTCGTCTCCATTTAAGAATTTGTGAAATCGGTTTATATTTGGAATATTATGTATATACTTATTTGATATATTCGGACCTCGCTTTATCCGGAACACTTCCATGAATAATTAAACGGAAAAGAGTTTTCCGAAATTTCTGAATACTCCCTGTATAGCAGGACCGCACAAAGGCTTAACTCTTCTGTCAAATTCAAGGCCGGATATAAAGTTCTAAGACAATAAGCCATTTTCTTTTATTTTTTTGTCAGTTCATTACGGCGTATCACCCCATGTCGGTTGCTGGTTCAAAGAACGTCCTATCTCAAAATATTTAAAAAAATTTCCCAGTTCAGGATTTATCACAAAAACGCCCTATATTAGAATTCGATTGAAGAACGCCTGATCTCAGAATGCTTTTCATTACAGTATGGCTCAATTGTCTGGAATCCGCGTTTTCAAGTCTATACTGACAGGCTCCAATCAATATAAAAACAGTTTTTACTATTTGCCTTAAGGAATTTTCAATGGGACTCTTCATTTAATCTTCCACCTTATACTAATCGATGAAAACTTATCAATCTTCGAACTCTTGCTAGTTGTAGAGAAATGCTTGGCGTAATATTTATGACAAAACTACTGAATGGATCGATTTCGAGCCAATTTCTTCTGAACGAAGTGAACTTTAGTCTTCCCTGTCGCACTACGAGACACTATAAACCTCTTCTCTTAAAACAATATAGAACGAATTTCGAACTTAACGTACCTTTCCGGTGATTGTGCGAAAATTATAACTCTCACTCAAACACATTTGATATTTCAGACACCCTTTTTTCTATAAAAAAGGCTGTCCTTATCTCTCTTAAGCTTGAAACACAATGCCCTGACGCCGCGAAATAAACGCGACCAACATCGCCTGGTCAAAAATAGAATCCCCATAATTACATGAAGGTGAACACAATGAACGCCAAGAGCGAAATTTACGGGACGTCATCTTGCGACGATAGATTTATTTCTATCGTCGCCGCCGGGCGATGGCGACAAACATCCCAATGGTTGGTGCTGTTAAATTTATAAGTATAAAAAACAAAAAAACATATCCAAAAACAATTTTTTTTTTTTTACATATAATTTTTAATTTAATTTCTTAACATTTTGTTTTGTTTTGTCAATTTCTTAACGTTTTGGGCGTGTTTTAGCAGTCAAGTGCTAAAGCAGAGAATTAAAAAAGTTTTAATTGTTTTCATCTTTATTTCTAAACAATGGCCACTCTGAATAAACAGAGTCATTTTCGCCCGGCATTATGTTTTAAGTAGACGAAAGTCTGGGCGTAATTTGAAAAATGTCATCGCCCGACGCGGCGTACATCGTCGTCGCTCGGCATTGTGTTTCAAGCAAGTTTATGCTCAGATGGGGGGTTTTTGAAACAAATTTTGAGATCATGTATTTTTGAATAAAATTCTAATGAACGGCTATCTTCAAACAAATTCTAACAGCATGACCAAACCAACATAACTCAATTCACGAAATATTTAAAAGAAAACGAATTATTTCCCACAAAATCTATTGGCATTTACAAATTTATTATCACTACTAAAGCAGGGATGCACCTTAACGTTAAGCTAATCGTTTATCAAAAAATTTCCACCGTTTCCGTTGAAACACTTCGAAATATTATCGATAAAGAAATGATCAAGATAAATTGTATCTCGTTTTTAACCGAAACGAAAAGCTTTCGTTATCGTTAAAAACGTTAACAAAAACGTGATACTTTATGTTTGAATTGTGCTGGCAATGCTATAGCCATGGTGAAGCCGTAAGGTGGTAACAGCGAGCGGGCACACACACACAAACTCCATGTAATTTGTTTGCGTACTTCGTTGGTGGTAATGTCAAAAATACTCTGAGAAATGTTCGTACTGTCAAAATTCATAAGAAAAGTTGCAATCAGCTTGGCTAATGCTTTCACCTTTAATGACTCCGCCATCAATCAGCTTTGCCAGCATAGTTTGAAATTAATAATCAACATAAACGATTTGATTTCGTTTTGATGTGGCAGAAAACGAAACAAAATCATTTCGTTAATTTGACGTTCTTAACGTTAATAAACGAAACGAAATGACTTTGTTTCGTTTATTACCGTTAATTATCGTAACGAAATGATATCCGTTCGTTGGTTAAGCATGCTTGTACTAAAGGTACTTTTTCTACTACAATTTTCGTTGACGGGGCTGAATTATTTATTCCCCGTTTTCCTTACTTCGTAAAAGCAACCCGTTCAGATTTTTCAATTTCGGAGTGTTAAAGCGCTATCATTGGATAACAAACCTTTCGTAATTGAATTATGGAGTCGTATATTCCTTTGCGAATCACCATAGACTGACCACATTTTTTGCAGTGTAGCAATAAATTGATTCATCATAGGTTTACAACCGTAAGTTGCAAACCATTAAAAAATTATTTTAGACTCATTAGAGTGCTCCTCTCCACGGAAATCTTTAGTAAAAGGCGAAAGATTTATTCGACAACTGAAGAGAAACCAGAGTAATATATTTAAATCGAAACTTTATATTTGTATATGCTTTCCTACAAGGCGAACGTGAAGTACAACATCAAATAACACGAAAACTCAGTGAGTGAAAAATATACTCGTCTATTATGCGCATTGGGGATAAGATAAGGTATTGTACACAATTGCCGTCATCCAGTGAGTTTTACAGCTCCGGCTCACGCTCAATTCTCACGGGAATGCTCTGGGTCATTGAGAGACTTGAGAAGCAGATGTCGTGAAATTTTCGCACACGTGAAATGTGATAGGCAGATGTCGCCGCTGTTTTTCAGCGACATCTATTTTTGAAAAGGTAGCTTTATTAAAGACAGCGTTGCCAAACTAAAAACAAGTAATTAACAAACTATCAGGCTCACAAATTGAACCAGACTTCTATCTGGATTTATCTGGCTCAAATCGTTGTTGTTGCATTTACATGCAAAATTATTTATCTGGCTCCGGATTTTGCCACCGGATGATAGCTAATGACTATGCGATCACGGTTGCCAGAGCCTGTTTTCATTTGGAACCAAAATTCGTCGAAAAAAGGACCAAAATTTGTTTTCATTTAGTGGTACACAAACAATGTAATAATCAACAGCTTAAAAAGTACAAAACAACACGACGTTACAAACAAACAAAAAGTGCTTCAATTAAAATTGATGATAATTATTGATGATGATAATTAAATACATTTTATCACATATGGGCATATTTTTCAGTCTTATACACGTATGTATGTGTATATATTTTAAAACTTAAAGCATATATGTTTATAATATATTCTGGGCTACATCGAAAAAAAAAAACAGTTTTATATAGTTCATTGTATAATACATACGTACGTAATGAGGACCTGGGTTTTGAGTACAAAGTTCTTTGGCTAACATTATGTGGTTGATTGAAATAAACTCCAATTTATTGCGTAATTTGATTTTAATAAGAGACAATTCAAAAACTGTTCGCTCTGCGGCCGCCAAACTATCTGGCAGACTCAGTAAATCATATACAAAACCAAGCAATTCTTCAAAACACTTTTCGTTCATACCATTTCTATAAAAGCTTACCTTTTCTCAAAAAGCTATATCAGGCTTAAAATCACAATTTAACAGCCTTAAAAGCTTCCATTGTCTTGATCGCTCTTTACCAAGTACCAAAAGTTATATATTAACGGTATTATAGAAGTTTCGGTTACTGCTAATACCTTGCCGGGAGTAATTGTACATAAAACTTGTATATCACATCTAGAAAAATTTAAGCGGTTTTGCATTTGCTTTAAGAGTTCGATACATAATCAAAAATATTTTTTTTACCGCAAGTCGTCCTACATCTGTAAAATTATCGCTTTCAAGAAATACTTCAGCTTTACAACAAAAATATTTTTTAATTCAAGGTAGTAAGTTTTATCACTTAAATCAAAATTGTTTAAGCATGCAATAGGGGAGTGTAGTAGTTTTACACAAAATGTCAAAAATTATACCGCTAAGCATATGCTACGTAATGGCAAGTACACAACATAAAAACCCGTAGTTTATTTTTTCAATTTTGAATAGCAAATTAAAAACTGTCAAACAAAACAAAATATGCCAAAAAAAAAAATTGTAAACGAAAAAAATAGCAATAGCGACGTTTCCAACATCAAATACACAAAATTCTGAACTCCCTTAATATTTTTTATGTACTCATTATGCATGAAGTCTTTTCTGATTGGAACTCTTTATTTAAGGTATTTATAATTTTAAGAATATAGGCGAGAATCATCATATACGCTTTTATTTCGGGATCTGACATTAAATTTGCTAATTGTATTGCGCTAACGCCACTTACTTCGAGACACGCACAATGTTACACGACAAAGCGTTCGATGTAAAACCGGCCAATAGCTATCGGATCTGCTGGTGAGAGTTACTGAAAATCGATTGCCATTCACAGAATGTTCAAACAAGCAAATTTTTTATCAGCGTTGCTTATCGTTATGAAAGTAAAAAAATTTAAATCAAAGTACCAAAATCGTGACGGCTCGCCCAAAAAGGACCGAAATTGAAAAAAAGAACCAGTGCACCAAATTTGGTCCAAATGGACGCAAAGTGGCAAGCGTGTATGCGATTCAAAAGCATATGGCGAAGAAAAATATATAAAGCAAAGTGTTGCTATTTCATGCGATAAAAGTGAATACTAGGTGCCTAAGTCCCGAAGCATTTAGCAGTACCGAAATACATATTCAATGTAAAACTTTTGATATATGCAAGCTGAAAACATATTGTCACGGATATTAGCATTACTGAGCTATACCATCACTAAGGCGATGCTAAAGCCGTGGTTACTCACGAACGTACGTAGAAAAAACGTGTCAGCTGACACGACCTATCTTATGAGTGTGCAATGTAAACGAAAACTCACCGACGTGCAACGCCCGTACGTACGTAGCCCGGAACGTAGAAATCAAAACAATTTTGATTTTTTCCGTAAGAACGTGTCAGCTGATCGCTCTCTCACTAGACAGAGTTGCCTAGTAAACTTTTGTGCGCTAATTTTTGACCGTTTGCAGTTTTATGCAAAAACGCCTAATTAAAGTTTGAAAAATTGTGAAAATAATTCGAAATAATTATGTAAAAGTGCTGATTATAAATATTTAATCTATTTATACTTATTTATAAGTATTCCGGCCTTTTACAATATCAAAAATTAAATTGGAAAAAGTTGATGTTTCCATAAGCATACATGCAAAATGGTCAATGGCAACAGTGCTTATCTGTAAACAATACACACACAAATATCTTATGTACATGTACACAGACACACACATTGATTCCTACGGGCTTGAGAGTTCGGTCAAACGTGCTTCGTACGACAAACGTCCTTACGTACGGCACACGTCGGTGGGTAACTGCCGCATAAGGCCATGCCAAGCAGTATTTACGTCAATAATCAAATCATGTATACACATATATAAGGCAGCCGAAAGAGATGTCACACACAGATGCATTTACTTATACGCCTATGTGTACTCGAGAGACTGTAAACCACAAACATTCACATCAATAGTTCAATCATTATGTATAAACGAATAAATAATTGCGTCTACACATATGTACGTATACGAGCAGCGGAGCGGCAATGCACAAACACATGCATATATCTTATCTGAGTTGTCACAAGAGGGCAATAATTTGTGCACGTAGTTGTGGCGGGCGATTTTGTAGCCGAAACTAACTAGTAAGTTCTGGAAATAGAAGAGCCTAGATGTATGCAGCGTAAACTATAAAAGTGGCGCAAGCGAGTAAGAAGTAATTCAGTTTGAGTTGAGCTATCAATCAGTTTGATTAAGCACGCGATCTGGCGGCCAATAGTAGAGTTTCATTTGAGTTATCAATCAGTTTGGTTATTAAGCCAGCGAGTAGCAAAGTATAAGTGTTACGTTACTTTAATAAAGGCCATTTTTCCATTATTCAATATTGGAGTTATTTATTCAACAGTTTAGTGATTCGAACTTAGCAGAGGATTGCAAATAAGAAGATTTGCAGCAAATTCGTTACAATATGTAGTTATTACGTAATTCTAATAACATGCAAACATTTTTCACCTTATTTTTCCTACAATATTTCTAAAAGAATCTTGGTAAAAACGTTACTTCTTGTCGGGTTCTATATAAAGATTTTTAAACAATTTGTAACTAAAATACATATTAAAAATCAAGTAAACGTAGGTCCAAGCACTTTAGTTAATGATTATATAATCATTATTTAAAGAAATATAAAATTATGATTGCTGTAATCGTAATCAAATATTCGAATAAATAATAAAAGATAAATAATTTTTGTCGGTTATATACGAATACACATTGTTTTTTTTTATTTAAAGAAATTTATTCGACTGAAGATTAAATTCTTTTGTTCGTGGTTCGAATAATAATAAACAAGAAAAGAAAAACTTCTTTTCGTTCAGTTAACATAAAAAATATTATTTTTTGCTTCATATTTGAATGAAATATTTTTGGCTAAGTAAATTTGAAGGAATTTTGAAAATATTAACAACAGTATCCATTCTTTCTTCTATAAAATCTTTGGTTACCAAATTTTGCAAAATAGAAATGTATTAAGCATTCCCGGATTTCGGTCACGGGATTATATGATCCATCTTATAACTTAAATGGTGGTTGATTTTGCTAGCTTGGCGAGTTGTTGCGATGACATCACTTAATTATGTTCTACGAACATTGTGACCTTCTAGTTGTAGCGGACACACCAACCCGTTTGTGCTCACAAGGTCTACAAAAATAGTTCGCCAAACAATGGTCGTTCGCTGAGAAAATACATTTTAAACTTATTTTCGTACATTAGGGGGACTCATGTAACCGTATAAATGCCTCATAAAGTGTGTAAACGTATAAATTTATCTAGTGCGTAAACGAACTGTCAAATTTTGTTTGAAAAATCATTTACACAATTTGTATACATTTACGCGCACATTTCATTGTGTAAACGCGGTAAACTCAAAGGAATGGAACCTTGCAGACATTACAGAAGGCATTTTCATCAGAAATTTCCAACATCAGCAAGTCATTTACAAGTATATCTTAGTAAAGACGTTTTAGTTTTGATTTTTCACTTAATCTTGGCATTTTTTAATTTGTATAACAATCAAAAAATTTTTGTTTGGCAATATTACAGCTGATAAACAATAAGTTTATCAAGAGTATTTCTAGGTGCGTTCATATAACAGCGTGTATAAATGGATATAATTTTACACCTTATAAGTTTATATGCTTTCATGAGTCCCCCTATTATCAAAGAGGATAAATACAATAAGAGCTGTCACTCGTTATTTTGTTGCGAGTATCTCGCTGGAAATTGAAAAAATTGATGCCGAATGTTTTCTGAGAGGGACATTTTTAATTGTCTCGCATTTATCCATGCCGTGTAAGCGCCTTGCGCAACTGTGATTTTTGGAAAGAGAATTAAATAAATTAATTAAATACAGTCGAAAAATAAACACAAATACCCCACGAAAATGTATAGAAGACATTTATAAACATCTCGCCCAAAAAAAAAAGTAGCGACTACCTCTCAGTATACATCGAGTAAATGCCAAAAAAATAACGAGTGACGGCTCTTATTGTATTTATCCTCTTTGACATTGTCACGAAATTAAATTAAAAAGCGAAATTTATAAAAAATGTATCAAGAATAAATATTTCTTAAAATGGTTGTTACATATTCCGCCACCGGGGTTTGAACCATGGTATTTCCTGCTTGGCAGATAAAAAAGAAATTAACAGCAGAGTTGGTTGTGTTTAAAGCGGGAGTCATTGGTGCCGTATGTCGTATCGCTGTAGTCGTATCCCTAACGTAATCAGTTGTTTATCGTTACGACGGTAAACCAAAAACCCAATTGGTTGGCTACGATACGGTTACGACCTTAGCGGCACCAATAATCGATTGCATTTATTCTCATAAGGTTGGTCGAATCAGCTGTTATAAGGTTACCGACACGGTTACCGATAAAGCACCAATGTCTCCAGCTTAAGTTAGTAGTAAACGCCAGACGACGTCAGGCGTCGCACGGCAATACAAACTGGCGGTAGGTACTTATTTCACCACATTACCTACTTGAAGATTGGCAAAAAACGCGTTTTTTCGTTAAAATAAGGTATTGAAAACGTAAAAAAAAATAGTTAAATTGTGATTATATCAAAATATATGGAATTGACGAATTTCATGCCATATTTCCCCAATTGTGAACTCCCTCCTACCCGCGATTTGATGGTTTACTGCTTCCAACTATTCGTTCTGTTGGCGGTTCTCTATAGTTATACGTTCTCTGATTTTTATACTCAGTTGAGCAGAGCTCACAGAGTATATTAACTTTGATTGGATAACGGTTGGTTGTACAGGTGTAAAGGAATCGAGATAGATATAGACATCCATATATCAAAATCATCAGTATCGAAAAAAAATTTGTTTGAGCCATGTCCGTCCTTTCGTCCGTCCGTTAACACGATAACTTGAGTAAATTTTGAGGTATCTTGATGAAATTTGGTATGTAGGTTCCTGGGCACTCATCCCAGATCGCTATTTAAAATGAACAATATCGGACTATAACCACGCCCACTTTTTCGATATCGAAAAACCGAAAAAGTGCGATAATTCATTACCAAAGATGTATAAAGCGATGAAACTTAGTAGGCGAGTTGAACTTTTGACGAAGAATGGAAAATTAGTAAAATTTTTGACAAGGGACGTGGCACCGCCCACTTTTAAAAGAAGGTATTTTAAAAATTTTGCAAGGTGTAATTTGGCAGTCGTTGAAGATATCATAACGAAATTTGGCAGGAACGTTACTACTATTACTATATGTATGTCTAATGCAAATTAGCAAAATCGGAGAACGACCACGCCCACTTTAAAAAAAAAATATTTTAAGTCAAATTTTAACAAAAAATTTAATATCTTTACAGTATATAAGTAAATTATGTCAACATTCAACTCCAGTAATGATATGGTGCAACAAAATACAAAAATAAAAGAAAATTTCAAAATGGGCGTGGCTCCGCCCTTTTTCATTTAATTTGTCTAGGATACTTTTAATGCCATAAGTCGAACAAAAATGTACCAATCCTTGTGAAATTTGGTAGGAGCTTAGATTCCAGGAAGATAACTATTTTCTGCCACGCCCAGTTTTTATACACAGTTGACCGTCTGTCCTTCCGCTCGGCCGTTAACACGATAAATTGAGCAAAAATCGATATATCTTTACTAAACTCAGTCCACGTACTTATCTGTTCTCACTTTGTATTGGTATAAAAAATGGCCGAAATCCGACTATGACCACGCCCACTTTTTTGATATCGAAAATTACGAAAAATGAAAAAATGTCATAATTCTATACCAAATACGAAAAAAGGGATGAAACATGGTAATTGGATTGGTTTATTGACGCAAAATATAACTTTAGAAAAAAACTTTGTAAAATGGGTGTGACACCTACCACATTAAGTAGAAGAAAATGAAAAAGTTCTGCAGGGCGAAATAAAAAACCCTTGAAATCTTGGCAGGAATACTGTTCGTGGTATTGCATATATAAATAAATTAGCGGTATCCAACAGATGAAGTTCTGAGTCACCCTGGTCTACATTTTGGTCGATATGTGGAAAACGCCTTCACATATACAACTACCACCACTCCATTTTAAAACCCTCATTAATACCTTTAATTTGATACCCATATCGTACAGACACATTCTAGAGTCACCCCTGATCCACCTTTATGGCGATATCTCGAAAAGGCGTCCACCTATGGAACTAAGGATCACTCCCTTTTAAAATGGCGTACCTATAGAACTATGGCCCACTCCCTCATAAAATACTCTTTAATGCCTTTCATTTGATACACATGTCATACAAACACATTCCAGGGTTACCCTCGGTTCATTTTCCTACATGGTTATTTTCCCTTATGTTGTCACTATAACTCTCAACTGAGTATGTAATGTTCGGTTACACCCGAACTTAACCTTCCTTACTTGTCTATTTTATATTTATCTTAAAAATCGTTTAGGTATGTACATCTTTTCACTATATATTTCTTATCTTATACATCCGATTATTTGGAGATTACGAACGGGATAAGATTATTGTTCAGCCCCATTCATGAAGGGCTGTGCCGAAGACAGTCCCGTCCTTACTTGTTTTTTATTATAGGGGTCGAGAAATTTTATTTTTCAAATATTTTACAGAACAAAAATTCAAAGAAAACAAATATTCAAATGTTCAATACCTAAATTCTGTATGGAAAATCTTCAAGTCCAAGGTATGGAAATGAAAATACCTAGCATCAATACTGCGGGCGCTTTTTTCTCAACGGAGAGTAAAATTTTGCGTATGTGGTTTTCCTTGCGTGCAAAAATGTGCTCCAGAACAATTTTTTTTTGCACGGTTTTTCCAACAATTTTAAAAATAGAATTTTATTTCACAGAAATAAAAAATGTGCTCTTAAAGAGTTTTTAAGTACAAGCAAATTGGTGTTTGAATTGTAGGTAAAAGTCTAGTTGAGGGGTCGACTGCTAATACGCTACCAAAAATATCGAGAGAGGTGTCAAAACACGCGTATTGACCTCGACAACAACAATCCGAAGCGGAAAAGAAAAATTGTACCTCTGCCGGGAGACATTTGCAGTTGAGGTTGGCTATTTTCATGTAGTTGTTGTAATGTAGTTGTACCCACAAAAAAATTGTAAACATAAGTGTTTTGCGCGGATAAAGTTTGGTCTCCAAACCGGTGTTGGACCCACCCAGGGTAATTTTTTATAAGCGCGGCCGAAGGCCGCCAATGCAGAAAGGTGTTCTGCGCAAAAATACTATGGATACCATTCCCGCCTTCGGGGGGACCCGCGGGTCATTTTTCGGTTTTTGTTTAATATCTTTTGAACGAGTTAAAATTTTTCTTTTCTGCCTTCGGATTATTAATGCTGAGGTAAATACGCGTCGGTTGCGTATTAGCAATCGACCCCTCAACTAGACTTTTACCGAATTGTCAAAATCGGTGGAGCCTATCGGCTGTTATTCAACTTTAAAAGGAAAAGGACAAAGAAAATTCAAATGGTTATAATTATGGATACAGTATTTTTTGGAAAAATCGAAGACGAGCATTTGCTTGTATTATCGATAGCTATCAAATAATATCTTTGTTGCTAAAAATCAATCACGTCCTTTCCAACCTCCCACTCTTATCACGAGCTCCAGTAACTTTGGGCGGGTGGCTTGGAATCACGTCCTTTCCAACGTCCCACACATCGCAGCCCTACTTGTTGTGTGTCAAATATACATCAGCTGCTCGAAATTACGTCTTATCACTAGCTCCAGTAACTTTGGGCGGGTGGCTTGGAATTACGTCCTTTCCAACCTCCCACACATCGCAGCCCTACTTGTTATGTGTCAAATATACATCAGCTGCTCGAAATCACGTCCATTCCGACAGCACTAATAATATAGAATTATGAATCCAGCTCGATCGGATCAGCATCTTCTGGTTCTAGGCCGACTGTCGCGGGGCTAGTAATCCCCTGACATATTTTAGTAACTAAAAACTTGGTAAGATTAGTAATAGTAATACATCATGAATTCACCTACATACTAGAAGACCGGGCAGACGTTGTCCTGCCCTAAATTTGGCCTATATGCATGCATTTTAATAATCTTTTTCCGTCTGACTCTGCCCTCCCCTCTCTTCACTTTTTCCTAATCCTTTTATTCACTCCTCCCTCCGTCTTTTTCGCTTCATCTATCTCCATCTTCGACTCATTCTATCTCTTTCTCAATTTCCTTCTCTCTTTTCTCTTCTCTCAATTTCTTCTCATTCTTCTGCATCCCTTATTGCCTGTCCCAGAGGGTGGTATGTATTTTATTCCAGTACCGGTCCCAGTCCCACTCCGAGTCTCAGTCCCATTCCTAATCCCAGTCCCAGTCCGTCTCTGGATAATATATTACTCTGTACTAAAGCACTCATCAATAGCTTTCATTTGATATCCATATTGTATAAACACTGTCTAGGCATTCACTGGCCCACGTTTTGGCCTATATCTCGAGAACCTAGTCACCCAGGGGTATGAAAATAATCCTCTGCTAAAGTACTCATCCACAGCTTTCATTTGATATCCATATTCTATACACACACTCTAGGGGTACCCAGGTCCACGGTTTGGCCTATATCTCGAGACCCGAGTCACCCAGGGGTATGAAAATTACCCTCTACCAAAGCACTCAACAACAGCTTTCATTTGATATCCATATTCTATAAACACACTATAGGGGTACCCGGGTTTACGTTTTGGCCTATATCTCGAGACCCTAGTCACCCAGTTACCTATCCTATATTTCAAGTTGGATCAAACTACATACGAGGTGGAAAACAAATTCAAAATCGGTTCAGTAGTTTAGGAGTCCATTGGCCTCAAACATAGTGCAACGTGTTTTTATATGTATATTAAGATGCCGTGGTTTAGTTCCGACTCTCAATGACAAATCAACACGGCAAGATGGCAATATCAATGCATTTTTAGGGATGGAATCACATTTAAAAGTATTATGATCACTTTCAAGTCGGACTGTTAAACTTTTCCTCAAACCCGAAGACAATTTAAGTGCGCAAAGTTACTATAGTTCAACAAATAATGGATGACACCTCTCCCTTTGATGTCCGGTTTTTCGATGAAAGTTTCAACCGCAGTTGAAGTTGAGGTCAGTTTACTTTAGACGCACTCATTGCATTTTACCGCTCGTCACTGTTCAAGTTTTATTTTTTTTATTTTTATTCGATGCCAAAAGTAATGTAAATTCGCACTGGTCCTGTGTATCCTTTCTGCATTGGCGTTAGGTAGCAGTGATATGATGAAAAAAACAGTTTCTGTAATGGCTTTCGTAGCAAGGTATTTATTTTTCTACTCCTATTTTTTCAAAGCGGGTACAAATTTTACCCTCATCTGACCGTTGAAAATATATCACTACCGTTTCAGATAGCGTACATTTTCTGTGTATTTTTATTTACTTCACCTGGTGATTCCACCATGGGCATGGGCATGATACAAAAAAATGGAGGTAGTTCCATTTAGTGTGACGTTAGCCACTTGACTTTTGCGGGGACAATGACAATTTCACCAAAAACAAGCTACCAGATTGAAAAATGTTACGAATTTGCCTAATTTTAATGGTTTTCATATTAACGAATACGACTAAATTACCTTCATAGTTATTTTAAATAAAAAAAAAATTACACCCCTGTCTTGGAAATATTTCAATACGAAATATCAGCCTAGAAAAGAACGTTTTTAATAAGTTTTTCGAGCTCCCGAAAATTGTTTTGGTGGAAAAAACACGGATCGAAGTATGTAAAGCAAGGGAATATAGCCTTCTTAAGTTTCCGTACGTTTGCTCAGAACATTTTAACAAAACATACACGTTTGCCAATTGATTGCCCAAGGAGGTCCTTATAAACTGACACCGCAATTTCTAAAGAGTTTAGCGTACTTAAACGTAATTTTTATAAAATTGGATGGTGATAAATTGGCTACAAGTCCACATTTTTTATTTATTGCATAACTTAAGCGTAGCGCTTGAGGGGGGAATTGTTAAACCATTTTGAAGGGAGAACATTGCCCTGTAGCTCTGCAGGTTACCCACTAGTTATGAGAGTTATTTTGTCCGTTGTACCAGGGGTCACCTTGTGGCAAGCCCCGCCTATACACATTCTCTGCCCTTTTAGCATTGAAATAGATGTGCAGACTTTTGAGGTACACTTTTTCTCAAAATGCCTTGAGAAATATCTACTGTAGGGGCATGATAATAGGGCCATGCTAGAACAACATGATTTTTCATGTATTTTTTTCTGCCGAGGGGTCAAGCTGCCATAAAGTTATGAGTCATTAACCAATGTATGAGTCATTATCCACTATTTTTCAATAAAATTGCATGTTTTACTGTATTATCAGTCGATATATATGCACATAAATCGTACTAAAGCATATTATTATTGTCTCAGATGACCCACTGCGTTTCATCCTAAAGGAAATTTCCATCTTCGAAAACCCACAATTTCGTCTTAAACAGTAATGGTATGGCAACGCTTCTGGCAAAACAACAAACATTATGAAACCTCAAAAATCCCCAAATATGCATCAAAAAATTTTTAGCGGAACTACCTTCTTTTTTGTATCATGGGCATGGGGCTCATTGTTTTTTTCTTTTTTATTTAAAGCTGGATACATTGGTGCTTTATCGGTAACCGTATCGGTAACCTTTTAACAGCTGAGGTCGCTAAGGTCGTAACCGTATCGTAGCCAACCAATTGAGCCGGAGTCATTGGCGCCGTATGTCGTATCGCTGTAGTCGTATCCCTAACGTAATCAGCTGTTTATCGTTACGACGGTAAAGACCAAAACCCAATTGGTTGGCTACGATACGGTTACGACCTTAGCGGCACCAATAATCGATTGCATTGATTCTCATAAGTTTGGTCGAATCAGCTGTTAAAAGGATACCGATAAAGCACCAATGTCTCAAGCTTTGGTTTTTGGTTTACCGTCGTAAGGATAAACAGCTGATTACGTTAGGGATACGACTACAGCGATACGACATACGGCACCAACGACTCCCGCTTAAAATAACTACGAAAGTAATTTAGACGTATTCGTTAACATAAGGTCCATCAAAATTATAAAAATTCGGAACATTTTTCAGTCTGGTAGCTTGTTTTTGGTGAACTTGTCATTGTCCGCGCAAAAGTTAAGTGGACCTCCATTTCTTGTATCATGGTGTGGCCACCGTGCTCACACTATACCAGAAATATTCATGTTTGCAGATATGTCAACCATGCTGTCACAGTGATGATAATCATGGTGCATTTGTACTTTTTTTGGTACATTTCACTTCCCGAAAGTACGTTGGTACTACATTGACATATTTCGTACATTTTTACAAAATACAGCACTACACTTCAAGTCATTTGCAAAGCAGCTCTGAATGTACAAAAAAATTTTAAGTTTTTCGAAGAAAATATATAGTTAAGTTGTTTTGTTGCCGAGCACAATTTATCATTTGCAATTATGGATCATTTAAATATGCTTATGAAAAATAGCATAAATGATTCTAAAATTGTGAACAAATTTTGGATCAATAGAATTAAAGCACAGAAAATAATAACTCAAATAACAGCGCCAGAAAATTATAAATCCATAATTGAATTTTGTCAGAAGAATTATTTCTCTCTAATAATAGATGAAACGACTGATACCTATATGTATATCAAAAAATTTGGCAGTTTCGATTCGAATTTTTGATAAAAAGTGCATTGATAGATTCTTAGATTTGATACTTTTGACCGATAGTAGCACGGAGGGTATTTTTAATGTCATTATTAAATCTTTGAAAGACCATTCAATACCACTTGAAAAAATTGTTGGTTTCACTGGCGACAATTCCTCGGTTATGAGGAGCAAAAAGCGGAGTGCAAGCAAGGCTGAAGTAAGTTGTTCCACATCTGCTTGTTAATGGATGTGTTTGTCACATTTTCAATTTAGCTTCAATGGCCACTTCTGATGTACTTCCAAATAAAATTGATACAGTTTTAAAAGACGTAAACTATCATTTTTGTAACAGCCCCCTTAGGAGGGCAGGCTTTCAGAACATTTCGGTACAGTTATGCGTGTTATACTAAAGAACGCCCCCACAAGGTGGCTTTCTAGACAAGCAGTCATATATAGAATTCTTGAGCAATGGGATGCACTCAAGTATTATTTCAATCTTTACGTATTTGAACATAAATGCTGTAATCAAAATATTAATCTGATATCTGAAAATTTTATTTTATTTATAAGGAATATTTTACATTTCTTTCTTATATTTTAAATGAATTAAGTAATATGAATGTAGAAATGCAGTCTGAAGATATTCGCATACCTTTACTTATTACCAAATTAAAAATTGTATAAAAAATCTTATTTAGACTCCAGTTCTATTTTGATGTTAAATATTGATTCAGACAAAAATCACTTAACTCCAGATGAAATTTACAGCGGTGTTAATGTGGATATTATTCTATCAAACAACCTTTTCGAAAAACATGACGTACACATACTTAAGAGCTGTGTTAAACAATTTTATAAACAGTTTTGTAGTACTTTATTAAAGAAAGAAAATTTGAATGATAGAACTTTGCTGTGGGCTGCAAAGCTTTCACCAGAAAGTATTTTAAGTGGTGAAACAAATAGTATTGTGCCTTTAGTTATGGACTTGTTCCCGAAATCTGCATTTGATAAAATAGAGAAAATTTATTCTTAATTTAGAGCTTTAGCAGAGCATGAGAGCCTTAAAAAATGCAAGAATTTAAATATATGCAGATTTTGGGAAGAATTAAGATCAGTTAGAAATATATTAAATTCGCAAATGTTTTCCAATATTTATAGAATAGTGCAAGGCATATTGTCGATTCCACATTTATCCACAAACGTAGAAAGGATATTTTCTATACAAAATTTATTTAAAACTAAGTGTAGAAATATACTTCAAACAAACACAGTTTCGAATTTAATAAAAACTAAAGAAAAAAAGGCATACTTCACAATAATACAAGCAACTTTACTCACTATTTACGTATAAAAAGACACCATTTTAATTAATACACAACAAAGTTAAAAGTTTTTTGCAACAAGATAGTCGGAATTTAAAATAATACACTTTATGCGTAAAAAAAACTGTTAACTTGTTCTTAAACACATTGACACAACTAAAAATAGTACTCTTTAGTTGATAGAGCGCAAGCAATACAATCAACACCAAAACTGGCATAACGGTAATTATCCAGTTAAAGAAAAGAATGACAACGAAATTTAAAGCTGCCGGGCAACACACAAAATTTGCTTGATGCATGGCGGAACGACACAAGGTGGCAGCATGGAACAGCTGATTATAAACTTTTTGTATTTGATTTGATACATTTACTTCCGGCCCAGTACGATTTTGACGTTTGTCCATCGAATTTACAAAAACAAAGTACATGGGATTTTTATTTATGTTTTGTAGGCATGTCACCATGCTGCCACCTTGTATCGTTCTGCCATGGCTTGATGGTTACCATAGCAACGTGTAGTTGTGTGCGTTTCGGGTGATTGTCGTTTGCCCGGCCACCACACAAACAGAAAGCATCAAGCGCCATTTGTATTGAAAATTCGTAGCGTGCAGACGTAAACATGTCATAGGATGACGATTTTTTATTGCTTGTAAATTTTGCGAATTTTCATACAAATTTTTCAACTTTCTTCTAAGAATTTTTTCGAGTATGCAGTTTTGTAGCTTATTCAATTTTAATATAATAAGATGCTAATATTAAGCCACTAAGAAAATTACCTGATTTTTGGCAATTTTTTTTTCCATCTGACCTTTGCATTCGTAGGTTTCAATAAACCGTAAACGTAAAATCTTTTTCTTCCGCGAAGTTGCTCATTGCACGTTCTCACAAAACTAACACATTAATGCTTATCAACGACGTCGGGCACGATCAAATAGACCAGCTGTCAAGCGAACAAATCTAAAAATTTTGATTTTCATCAACGCGAAGCCGACAACAAATACGTGTGAGCACGACAACGCCCGATACGCACACAACTACACGTTGCTAGGTAACCATCAAGCAAATTTTGTGCGTTGCCCAGCAGATTAGAGATGTGTACTGTGAATTGGTTTATGGAAAAAAACCGGTTTTGAAATTTTTTTGTAGTTAGTGTGCGATATATGTATGTAGGCGACCTGAATCTAAATCTTTTGTTTTCTCTTCTAAAATGTTTTTGCATTGAATGCAGCAGTTATTTTTTTTTAAATACTAATTTTATGTTCCTTATGTAAGAAATGTTTTTATATATGTACATAAATTGTACGCTTCAATCGCAGAGTATAGCTCTAGTTTGGTTCAAATTCACATCCGAACACTTTTGGTACATTTTTTTTCTCGTTTGGTACAAAAGAAAAAATTAGAGTTGGGTCGTTTCGTTCTGAACTTGTCCGGGTCTCTCAACTGAACAAGTGAACTAGATCTTCGATTTGTTCTTTTAGTTCATTTGTTCCTTTTATCTAATGTTATTTTTTCTCTCTTCTCGTTCGCGAACATTGTAAATTCATACATACATACGCAGATATTCACAGTGAGCACGAATGTCGATGATTCCACTTATGCGGTAGTTATGCGGCAGTTATGCGGCAGTTACCCACCGACGTGTGCCGTACGTAAGGACGTTTGTCGTACGAAGCACGTTTGACCGAACTCTCAAGCCCGTAGGAATCAATGTGTGCGTCTGTGTACATGTACATAACATATTTGTGTGTGTATTGTTTACAGATAAGCACTGTTGCCATTGACCATTTTGCATGTATGCTTATGGAAACATCAACTTTTTCCAATTTAATTTTTGATATTGTAAAAGGCCGGAATACATATTAAATAAGTATAAATAGATTAAATATTTATAATCAGCACTTTTACGTAATTATTTCGAATTATTTCCACAATTTTTCAAACTTTAATTAGGCTTTTTTGCATAAAATTGCAAACGGTCAAAAATTAACGCACAAAAGTTTACTAGGAAACTCTGTCTAGTGAGAGAGCGATCAGCTGACACGTTCTTACGGAAAAAATCAAAATTGTTTTGATTTCTACGGTCCGGGCTACGTACGTACGGGCGTTGCACGTCGGTGAGTTTTCGTTTACATTGCACACTCATAAGATAGGTCGTGTCAGCTGACACGTTTTTTCTACGTACGTTCGTGGGTAACTGCCGCATTACCCACCGACGTGTGCCGTACGTACGGACGTTTGTCGTACGAAGCACGTTTGACCGAACTCTTAAGCCCGTAGGAATCAATGTGTGCGTCCGTGTACATGTACATAAGATATTTGTGTGTGTATTGTTTACAACAAAGCACTGTTGCCATTGGCCAGTTTGCATGCATGCTTATGGAAACATCAACTTTTTCCAATTTAATTTTTTATATTGTAAAAGGCCGGAATACATATTAAATAAGCATAAATAGATTACATATTTATAATCAGCACTTTTGCATTATTATTTCGAATTATTTTCACAATTTTTCAAACTTTAATTAGGTGTTTTTGCATAAAATTGCAAACGGTTAAAAATTGGCGCACAAAAGTTTACTAGGCAACTCTGTCTAGTGAGAGAGCGATCAGCTGACACGTTCTTACGGAAAAAATCTAAATTGTTTTGATTTCTACGTTCCGGGCTACGTACGTACGGGCGTTACACGTCGGTGAGTTTTCGTTTACATTGTACACTCATAAGATAGGTCGTGTCAGCTGACACGTTTTTGGTACGTACGTTCGTGAGTAACTGCCGCATTACTCACGAACGTACGTACCAAAAACGTGTCAGCTGACACGACCTATCTTATGAGTGTGCAATGTAAACGAAAACTCACCGACGACCAACGCCCATAGCGGAACGATACAGGTGGCAACATGGTGACATACCTACAAACATAAATAAAAATTCCATGTACTTTGTTTTTGTAAATTCGATGGACAAATGTCAAAATCGTCCTGCGCCGGAACTTGATGTATCAAATCAAATAAAAAAGTTTGTAATCAGCTGTTCCATGCTGCCACCTTGTATCGTTGCGCCATGGCAACGCCCGTACGTACGTAGAAATCAAAACAATTTTGATTTTTTCCGTAAGAACGTGTCAGCTGATCGCTCTCTCACTAGACAGAGTTGCCTAGTAAACTTTTCTGCGCTAACACCTAATTAAAGCTTGAAAAATTGTGAAAATAATTCGAAATAATTATAAATATGCTATCTATTTATATTTATTAAATATTAATTGCAGACTTTTACAACATCAAAAATTAAATTGGAAAAAGTTGATGTTTCCATAACCATGCATGCAAAATGGTCAATGGCAACAGTGCTTATCTGTAAACAACACACACAAATATGTTATTATCATGGCGCAGCGATACAAGGGGCAGCATGGGACAGCTGATTTTAAGCTTTTTTTATTTGATTTGATACATCAAATTACGGCGCAGCACGATTTTGACATTTCTCCATCGAATTTACAAAAACAAATTACATGAAATTTTTATTTATGTTTGTAGGTATGTCACCATGCTGCCACCTTGTATCGTTCCGCTATGGTTATTATAGAACTAAACTGTTCTTTCATCAGAAAACGAACGAAATGAAATGAAAGAAAAAAAGCACAACTCCACAAAAAATTTAATAATCATTCCTGACCCGTTAAGACTTTTTGTAACAGTTGTCCCCATACTTACAATAATTTATTTTATTTCTTAACTTTTAATTTATTCGCAATGTCGGGACGGCGCGAACGCCATTCCCGGCTACCAAAAATTTCACGCACGAGTTATTCGCATTAGGAATAATCGCGAAGGTCAACTCAGCCCAAGTGCAATGGCCAAGCCTCGCTCCGGAGGAACCGCCTTCATGATCACGGTAACCTCTACGCCAGGTAAGTATGCTTTATTTAGTAAAAAAGCAATCACTTCAATAACAATTTCTATAAAATAGTTGAGAATAACGAGTACGCAAATGCAAACTTTAAATGCTTAAATGAAATTCTCGCAAGAAAATTCAAACACAATTCTATATTTACAAAGCGGATAGAGGTTGTTGTGAATTTTTCATTATGCATGCTTGAAAGGGTGATTTTTTTCAAGCTATTTAGTATATGATGCGTGTGTATGTACATATGTTCATTTGTATATTGTGTTTGTACGCGAGTGTGCTATTTAGTATATGTGTGTGTGTATGTTTATTTGTACATTGTGTTTGTACGCGAGTGTGCAGATAACAACTGAAATGAATGTACATAGGACTTTTTCGAAGTTAAAGCTGGAGTCATTGGTGCCGTATGTCGTATCGCTGTATCCGTATCCCTACCGTAATCAGCTGTTTATCGTTACGACGGTAAACCAAAACCCAATTGGTTGGCTACGATACGGTTACGACTTTAGCGGCACCAATAATCGATTGCATTGATTCTCATTAGGTTGGTCGAATCAGCTGTTAAAAGGTTACCGATACAGTTACCGATAAAGCACCAATGTCTCCAGCTTAAGGCTCCATTACTGATACTGAGCATAGACTTGGCTTGGCTTGCGAACTGTCACTTACAGTTCTGTTAAATGAACAATGCATGTTACTGATTACTCAAAACTTGACTTAGAAGTCTGTTGAATTTTGATTTTCTATGTAAGTTCTAAGTGACGTTTACATTTTGAAATGCCATTTGTTTGATTCCATTTCATTTTGACATTTTGTCATACAAATTGACATTTATTTAAAAATAAATTTCAACGCTGACTATGATGCCAGATTTTATGCACCAAGTGGAGTATAATCGTGGCTAAGTTGCCAAGTTTACGCCAAGTCAAGTCAAGTCTATGCTAAATATCAGTAATGGGGGCTTTAAGCTGGAGACATTGGTGCTTTATCGGTAACCGTATCGGTAACCTTATAACAGCTGATTCGACCAACCTTATGAGAATCAATGCAATCGATTATTGGTGCCGCTAAAGCGCCAAATACACGACACGAACATTTCCGCGAACATTCCCGTTATGTCATGTTTCTGCGACCTTTTCTGTCGTGTATGGTGGTGTTTGCCAGTTCGCGCAAATGTTCGCCAAAAATCAAAATATTTTAATTTTTGGCGAATATTTGCGCGAACTGTTCGTGCGTGTATGGCGAAATAGCTCATAATCGTAGTAATTTCTGAACGGAACAGACGTGCGCGGAAAAGTAAAATCAACAATAAAAAATTTCTGAGTGAATTTATTGAAATGTATAAATCTTTGCCATCATTGTGGCAAGTAAAAAGCAAAGTAAAAGCAAGTAAAGAGCAATTTTGCTGCAGCACAATTGTTGTCCGTATTCATCGCTGTCTGAAAGAGAACTAATGTTCGGCCAAATTTCGTATGGTGTATGGCCAAAGCTGCGAACAAGATTGCGGAATGTTCGCGGAAATGTTCGTGTCGTGTATTTGGCGCTTAAGGTCGTAACCGTATCGTAGTCAGCCAATTGGTTTTTGGTTTAAGCGCTAAATACACGACACGAACATTTCCGCGAACATTCCGCAATCTTATTCGCAGCTTTGGCCATACTCCATACGAACTTTTGGCCGAACATTAGTTTTCTTTCAGACAGCGATGAATACGGACAACAATTGTGCTGCAGCAATATTGCTCTTTACTTGCTTTTACTTTGCTTTTTACTTGCCACAATGATGGCAAAGATTTATACATTTCAATAAATTCACTCAGAAATTTTTTATTGTTGATTTTACTTTTCCGCGCACGTCTGTTACGTTCAGAAATTACTACGATTATGAGCTATTTCGCCATACACGCACGAACAGTTCGCGCAAATATTCGCCAAAAATTAAAATATTTTGATTTTTGGCGAACATTTGCGCGAACTGGCAAACACCACCATACACGACAGAAAAGGTCGCAGAAACATGACATAACGGGAATGTTCGCGGAAATGTTCGTGTCGTGTATTTGGCGCTTTACCGTCGTAACGATAAACAGCTGATTACGTTAGGGATACTACTAAAGCGATACGACATACGGCACCAATGACTCCCGCTTTAGCGGCACCAATAACCGCTTGCATTGATTCTCATAAGGTTGGTCGAATCAGCTGTTATAAGGTTACCGATACGGTTACCGAGAAAGCAGAAATGTATGCAGCTTTAATGCAATAACAATTAATTTTTGGAGAATATTTTGTTCATATTTTGTTATAAAATTGTTAAAATATGAAAATTTGCTCGTTAACGGGCGATCCATAATAGGTCCGACACATAAGGAGTTTTTCATATAGATAGTTCAACATTATGCATTATGAGTAGATTGCACGTATTTTTATGGAGAACGGTAGAATGAGCAACACTGGCACCATCTGACATTGAAAAGTAGCCAACTACCCAATTTTGTTCCAAGCAAATCATAAGAAGAATTTGACATATGCTTTGGCTAAGGGTGTTGGCACACTTTGCAAGTGAAATTATTTTTCCCACTGGTTGGTAAATTTTCTAACATTTTTAAAAACTGCAATATAACGATCGAATACGACACCAAATCAACAGTAAATTGTAGTACGTTTGGCGCACCTGTTCCGCACTTGTTTAAAAGCCAAATTAAACTTCCTTAACCCTAACGCCATAGTCGGAACCATACCCATATCCATAACCATCTCAATGTGATCGATTAATGGTGCCTTAACCTAAAGATCGTGAAAATTTCATAAAAATGATGAAAACGCAAAAAATTACAAACATATTCCACAAAAAATAAGTATCTTAGTCATAACGTATCCAAAACAATGAAGAAAATCTAAAAAAAGTTATTAAATTCACCAACTCAAATATTTTTAGGTTATGGATATGGCGAGAAATCAGAAACCAATTGATTGGCTATGGCGTTAGCGTTATGGTATGGCACCATTAATCGATTACATACCTTTCCATAAGGTAGGTTCGATCAGCTGATTTATCTGGTTATGGCTTTATGGTTATAAGTCACCATTAATTCGCCCTTAAGACTGCAGGTCTTTCAGGTTCGAGTCTCAATAAAGGTTTTTTTTTCTGTTTTTTTTTTTTTGTTTTTTTTTTTTGGAAAATCCCATTAAAATATCGAATTATGAATTTTTGATAAGCAAAAGCCGAAAAGTCGATGTCATTTGGCTTATTATATTTGTTAATTATATTTAGTGGATTTTTTTCTGTAATTTGAAATAATATTTCAAGTATACAGTTTTATAGCCCTTTTAATTCTACCCTAACAAAGTGCAAATGTCAAGTTCATAGAAAATTCCGCCGATTTTTTCCCTTTTTGACTATTTTGCGTTTAAAATTTTTGATTACTCACCTTATCAACTAACCATGCATATTTTCTAATACAAGTGCAAGTGCGAACGACCTCAAAAATATTTCGCTTTTGTTATTTTGTTTCTTGGTCAGGTGAAGACGGTGAAGAACCCTGCAAAAATCGTTGGATCATGTGGTCAACTGGAGTACTTACCATTATACTCCACTGTAATGCAGCAATGGACCAACTCATGTTTCTACACGAACATATTGTAAGCCGATCATTGCTCGTTTTTAATGATTGTAATCACTACACGATGTTTATTGGACTGTGGGTACCCAATGGACTACTCTGATGTAATGCGAAGCTGGAGTATATGGTCCAGTCCTAGGACATCGCAATGTTAATTGGACCATATTTTTTGTATGAATTGTGGTTAATTTTGGAGTACTCGGTTGGTCCATAGCGAGTACTCCATACATGCATGCATGGAGTACTTGCGATTTTTGCAGGGAAAAAGAAGTTTTTTCTCCTCATTCGAAACTTCGAAATATAAGAAAAGAAATGGAAATATGACAAGTTTGCTTTTGGACAAGGTGCAGTTTTTCTCTTAGGTTGGAGTTGTTTTGTACGAGGCCGGAAGAAAAGTTTGCATGTGTTAGTAACACAAAATCAAATTTAAAATTTTGTCTGACTTCGATTTTTTGTTCTTCCTCTTATGTTTGTGATTTTGTTGATGAGACGTAGGCGGGAAAGTAAGATTTCCTCGCCAAAATCTAAGGTTGGGTTAGTTTTGGCCTATATGTACGAGGCCGGACGAAATGTTTGAATGTGTTGGTAATAAGAATCGACACAAAATAAAAATTTAAGATTTTGTCTCTGGTTTGACTTTTGTGCTTGTGGATGAGGCGAAGGTGGGTATGGAAGTTAAGAAAAATGTTTGCATAATTTTAGCGACATTTGCTATTTAATATGGTCGCCTATTACCATGCCTGCTTTCGATGGTCTTGATGGTCCCTTTTTAGCTTTGAGAACAATTTCAACAATTGTTTGAATTTGGTTAGTTTTTGATGTTGTCAAATGGTTTTAGCACATTATTATATTCTTACCGAAAAATGTTGCTTTGATATTGTAAGAAAACGCGCTTATCGGCAAAATTTTGCTACTTTGGCGCATTATCACCATTTTTCTAATTTCAGCTAAAAAAAAAAAAATAAAGAAGAATTAACTTCAGCGGTTTTCGAACTCACGGAAACTTACAACAATTTAATAACATATACAGCTACGCCACAATAGCTAACATATTTTATTTTCCTAACAGGCAGTTATAAGCATGAGCAAAACTTTAGGAAGATAGGAAGGTATTGATATAGAAGTATTATATATATGTGCGTGTGTATGTTTATTTGTATATTGTGTTTGTACGCGAGTGTGCAGATAACTAAAATGAATGTAACATATAGGGCTTTTTCGAAGTTAATGCAATAACAATTAATTTTTGGAGAATATTTTGTTCATATTTTGTTATAAAATTGTTAAAATATTAAAATTTGCTCGTTAAGTGGCGATCCATAATAGGTCCGACACATAAGCAGTTTTTCATGCACATAAGCAGTTATGCATTATGAGTAGATTGCACTCATTTTTATGTAGAACGGTAGAATGAGCGACACTGGCGCCATCTGATATTGAAAAGTAGCAATCTCCCAAATTTTGTTACAAGCAAAGCATAAGAAGAAGAATGCGACATTTGTTTTGGTTAAGGGTGTTGACACACTTTGCAAGTGAAATTATTTTTCTCACTGGTAGGTAAATTTTCTAACATTTTTCGCAATTAAAAACTGCAATATAAGAATCGAATACGACACCAAATATGTTAGCAAGTATTTTTGTTGCATAGGGAGAATGTTTTCAACAGTGCTTGGCGAAATTTTGTATGTGAATTGGCAAGGCGTAATAAACTTCAATTGCCAAGTCTGAAGTTGCTTTATATTTACAAACGCAACATCTTCGTTGATTGTGGCGATGTTATTGGAATGCATAAGCTTGTGTTAGACGCATCTATATGAAAAATGTCATTGTGTCACCGCCTTAATTTGCGTGACGCGGATTTTGCTGCGAAAGGTTAACATAATACATAATATTATGATTAGGGTGGGTCGATTTGTATAGACGAAAGTTAACCGATATCGCGCTATCGATTTTTCGATAGGATTTGAGCTCAGGAAAAAAAGTTCCGCTACGCATACCCAAAAATATAATTTTCGAGCCTGGGAAATAAAATTTTTTTGACTTTTTCGACTTTGATTTTTAAGAATTTTTTCATGACCTACTAAAAAAATTTTCATATGTATACCCTGTCCGACCCAAAATGTCCGCTAAAAACGTTGTCGATAACAGTTTTTTGAAAAAAAAAATTTTTTGTTTTAAATCAAATGATCATTTTTTTAGTAGGTCATGAAAAAAACCTTAAAAATCAAAGTCTAAAAAAAGTAAAAAATTTAATTTCGCAGGCTTGAAAATTAATTCTTTTGGTATGCGTAGTGGAACTTTTTTCCTGAGCCCAAATCCTATCGAAAAATCGATGGCGCGATATCGGTTAATAAATCGACCCAGTCTAATGATTATTGTACATTAACGTTTATTTTATTGTCATTACTTAGTAAGATTAGTTGCATTTTTTTCAATTGTACAAATTATCGGCCCGGATTACGTATTCCGTGATCGAAACGGCAATCGTATGAAAAAAAAAATTACGTGATTAATCTTACGTTGTCAATATTGGCATTATAGTGTATGTTCAGGATGTTATCTTGATTTCTAACAGTTTGTAATAGATTTATGCTGTATTGTAATAGAAAATTTGACATTCCATTCAATGTTACCTTCTATATTTGTAAAACAAAAAAACAATTTGTTTTCCGAAAAAAGCATATAATATAATTGAATTTTGTAGCAAGAATAAATTAAAACTTTGGTAATAGTCTAGTTGAGGGGTCGACTGCTAATACGCTACCAAAAATATCGAGAGAGGTGTCAAACGACGCGTATTAATCTCGAGAACAATAATCCGATGGCGGAAAAGAAAAATTTTATTTCTGTCCGGAGATATTTGCATTTGAAGTTGGCGATTTCCATGTGGTTGTTGTTGTGTTTGTACCCCCAAAAAAAATTGTGCATCACCGTGGCGGTAGCCACGGTTATACCACACACCCGGACTTGGCATGGCGTAGCCCAGGGTTATTTTTTATAATCGCGGCCGAAGGCCGCCAACGCAGAAAGGTGTTCTGCGCAAAAATACTATGGATCCGACCCCCGGTTTCGGAGGTACCCGCGGGTCTTTTTTCGGTTTTTCGTTAATATCTTTTGAACGCGTTAAAATTTTTATTTTCCGCCTTCGGATTATTAATACTGATGTCAAGACGCGTCGTTTGACACCTCTCTCGATATTTTTGGTAGCGTATTAGCAGTCGACCCCTCAACTAGACTATTACCAAAACTTTTGACAATTTCGAAAACCGTCGATAAAAAGTTTATTTTGACAATAGAGTCAAGTGCGGGTAAGTAAGGAGTTATTTTTTACCACTTTTCACCTTTTTATTTTAAATTGATCTAATAAAAGCTTAAATTAATTAAAATTATCTATAAAACCACGTTTAATGTAAAAAAGGAGTAAATTTCAATGGTACTCAACGCCTTTTTGCGTTCGAATAGAAATTTGTGACATTTACGATTTGTTTACGATTGCAGCTATGCGTTTACGTGTCGCGTAATACCAAAAGGGCACATTTAAGAGACGAGGGCTCAGTTCACGTAATAAGTAATCCGGGCACTGGATTTTATTGTAATGAACAAAAATCAAGTTCTTTCGACTCCCAGCGGTATAATACATACGGGAAAAGTGGCTAAAAGCGTGCATGATAACGCCAGACATAGTGCCAAAGGATTCATTTAAGTGTTCGGACCACTTTCATCATCATTGCATTAATAGACGCTTAATCGCCTAAGCGATTTCGGCTGTTTCGAAACAAGTCACGCCAGCTTATCTATCCCTATATCGCGATAGCTGACGCCAATTGGGAGCACCAAGGGGGCTCAGCTCTCCCACCGCCTGCTTCTCCCAACTCAGTAGAGTTCGCCTTTTCCTCTGTTTTTAAACTGCGGTGTCGACTGAAATACTTTTTTGGCCGGAGCATCTTCGTCCATAGCATGAGCTAAGCCTTTAGGTTTTTATTCGCTGCGCTATTGTCATATCTGCGTAAAGATCATCATTATACCCCGTCGGCATCATGGACAGAACCATAAATCTCCCGGAGACCTTTTCTCGCATACATACTAGAAAAGCCATTCCATCTTCTCTTGACACCATCCATGATTCCGAGCCATACATCAGTACAGCTATGATAAGCAACTTTTAGAGCGTGATTTTTGTTTGCCGAGAGATGATTTTATTTCCTTTCGGAATAATTTTCTCCTGATTATTTGAAGCCGAGGAGCCGGTGTGTTCAGCTTGACAGGAATGCAGTATCAGCTACCTATCTAGAGTATGTAGCTGACTGTGTTTTTACTTTGGGAGGGGGGGGTGAGTAATTGAGAGGATATGTACAAAGGATATGGGAATTTAAAGGGAAGTGGAAACGAATTTTGTAAGGCGATGTATAAAGAATCAGGCAATTTTTGTGCACTAAGGTTGGACCCAGTAGTATGGGATTTATATGAACTGTTTTTTGGAGCATGTGAGTGAGTTCCTCGCATCGATGTATATACCTATAGGTGTTTCCGTAAAAGTGTCAACCAAAAGCAAACAAGTTTTTGACCAAAATATTTTTATATACATAAGTATATCAATCGGAAGCCGCATATGTTGTACTCTACGACACAAAACATTGCTCCAATACTTGGCTGGTATAGAAGATATTGAAGGTTAGGTTAGGTTAGGTTGAACTGGCCGGTCCATGAGGTCCTCACATAGACTGATTGAGTCCGTAGTGTTACCAGAAGTTTGTTTTAACGACCAAACTGAAAAACCCTATCAAAAACCAGGACCTATGTTATAAAATAATTCCGTCCTCTTGGCAAATACTAGAAGCTTCCTAGGACTTAAGCCACTTGCTGCTTCTAGATCTGACAGCTGTATCACTCCTAATAGCTGGAGTCTTAGCCTGGCAAGTGCAGGGCACGAGCACAGAACGTGCTCGATCGTTTCCTCCTCCAACACGCACTTCCTACATCTGCTATCACTGACCAATCCTAATTTAAAGGCATGTGACGCCATAAGGCAGTGTCCAGTCAGAATACCCGTCATGAGTCTACAGTCCTCTCTTTTTAATGATAGAAGCAACTGTGTTAGTCTAAGGTTGTAAGACCTACACATAATCTTCGACACTTTACAGCCCCGCGCTTGAACCCATGCTCTTCCCGCTTGGTCGATCATGTGCACCTCTCGCCTTCGCTTAATCTCGCCCAATCTAATTCGGACGTCTACGGAGCAAGCTTCACGGGATGCGCCCTTTTTAGCTAGTTCGTCCGCTTTTTCATTCCCACCTATTCTCTGGGACCCAATATAGATGTATGCTTCTCCCTGTCCCGATTCTTTCCATAGACTGCTTGCGTGTTAGAATTTAGATGCTGAGCTATGCTAGACTATTGCCTTAATTGCTGGTTGACTGTCAATATAAAAGTTAACACGGTTGCAGCTTAAGCTGTTCTCTTCCAGGGTTTCTACTGCTTTGTTTACGGCTAATATTTCCGCTTGGAAAACGCTACAGTAATCCGGCAGCCTGTAGGAGCTGCTTATTTCCGGATCAGCGCAGTATACCACAGACCCTACTCCTTCCAGTACTTTGGAACCGTCGGTGTACACATGTGTCGCCTCGTCCCCCATTTGCGCACCATTGCGCCAACCGTCCACCTCTATTGTGGCCTTAAGATCTCCCCCGAAGCGCAGATAGGGAATCAGGTAGTATGTTCGTCTTGTGATTGATGACGCTATACTACTATGGCCATATGGTCGGCGCTCAAGCTGCCGCGAAGCACCGAGCCTGGTTGCGGTCGTTAATGCTTTGTTCTTTGCTACCAGTTCTACAGGTGGAATGTGCAGAATGGCACACAGTGCAGCCGTCGGGGTTGTTTTCAGGGCTCCCGTAATGCTAAGCATCGATAGTCTGCATATCCCCTCTAATTTTTTGAGGTATGTTGTTTTTTGTGTGGCTTTCCATCAAACAAGAACTCCATAGTATAGAATAGGGCTTACAATCGCTGTAAAAACCAAATGAGAAAGAGAGGGCGATAGGCCCCACGTACACCCCAGCATTCTTTTACATGCATAGAGTGCCGTTGAGGCCTTCTTGACCATCTCCTCCACGTTGAACTTCCATGACAGCTTCCTGTCTAGGATGATTCCTAGATATTTTGTGCAAGATTTCTCCTGTAAGGTCACCCCTCCTAACTTAGGCCTGGTCCAATTTGGGACCTTGTACCTCTTTGTAAACAAGACCATGTCCATCTTCTCCGCATTGACTTTCAACCCGACATTAGATGCCCAGGTATAAATATCCCGAAGCGCCCGATCCATCAAAGAACTAATCGTTGGAAGGCACTTTCCACTTATGACAATTGCAACGTCATCTGCGTAAGCCGTAAGTTTTACGGATCCCTCATCGAATTGCCTGAGCAGTTGGTTGATGACCAGCGTCCACAGCAGAGGTGATAGCACCCCTCCCTGCGGCGTGCCCCTGTCGACTGATTTCGTGGCCTCATACAATCCCCATTGTGATGTAATCTTTCTGCAATTTAGCATGCAGCCGATCCATCTGATTAAAGCAGGATGTACTTTAATGTAATTAAGACCATCCGTAATCGCCCATGTTGCAACATTATTGAAAGCCCCGGAAATGTCCAAGAAGACTCCTAGAGCATACTCCTTATATTCCAGGGATTTCTCTATGCTTATTACCACCCTATGCAATGCGGTGTCTACCGACCTGCCTTTGGTGTACGCATGCTGTGTTGTGGAGAGCAGCTTTTCATCCACGTTGGACTTTATGTACACATCTATCAGCCTCTCAAAGGTTTTGAGCAGAAATGATGTTAAGCTAATGGGTCTATAGTCTTTGGGATACACGTGCCCGATCTTCCCCACCTTTGGTAGAAAAGCTACACGAGCAGTTCTCCAAGAGTGCCGTACATGATTCACTACTACGCAGCTATCGAATATTATTTTAAGCCATTCCACCACCGCCCTACTTGAGACTTGTAGCATGGCCGGGAATATACCATCTGGGCGCGGCGATTTAAACTTAGAAAACGTCTTCACTGCCCACTCGATCTTGGTATCGGTCACCAAGCCCGGCACTACTAGCTCCGTGATCGAAGTGTGAGTGATGTCTGCTGGCTCTTCTAAACCATCTCCCGATGGGAAATGTGTATCGAGAAACACCTCAAGGGATTCCTCACTATTACGTGACCATTCCCCGTTCTCTTTCTTTATTAGTCCCTGGACTATGTTTCCCTTTGCTAGAACTTTTTTCAACCGTGCTGTTTCGCTGGAGCACTCTATGTCCGTACAGAAACTTTTCCATGAGTTTATCTTCGCCTTGGTAATTTCACGCTTGTAGATCCTCAGTAGATCCCTGTACTCGTTCCGTCACTCTTCGCTTTCCGCGGCCTTTGCGAGCTTAAACATTTCTTTTACCTGTCTTCTTAGAAGACCCAGCTGATTGCTCCACCATGGCGGCTTTGCTTTTCCTCTGAATCTTCTTAGAGGGCAAGCTTTGTTAGACGCAGTCAAAAGCGTCCTTGTTAGGAATTCATTCGACTCCTCCAGTTCCTCTACATTAGCAACCTCTTTGGGTTGTCCCAGTTTTGTTTCTACATGTTTCTGGAATTTAGTTCAGTTCGTTGACCTAGGGTTTCTAAAGATTCCTCCCCTCTCTACCCTCTTTAGGGGGACGTTGAAGCTGATATACGCATGGTCGGAGAAGGATGGTCTATCAAGAACCATCCAATCATACCTTGATATATCACGCTCGGAGCTCAATGTAATATCCAGAACATTGCTGGATGTTGGACCAATGTATGTAGGGACATTTCCCCTGTTGGCTATCTGCAAATTGGTTTGCAGGATGTAACAAAACAGAGATTCGCCTCTCTCGTTCATATCTGCTCTTCCCCACGCATTGTGGTTCGCATTTGCATCTGCGCCTATGACCAACCGCCCTTTGCGCCCTTCCTCCTGTACTAGCCTTTTGCACTCCATCGGTGGAACCTCCGCAGCATGGGCCATGTAGCAGGACGCCAGGATAAATGCCTGCTTATTCTTTTGCCAAACGGCCATCGCTACGAGATCCTCAGTGGTGTAATTAGGCAGTATATATGAATGCAGCTGTTTCCGTACCATTACTACAGCTCGCACCCGTCCTTCCGTTTGCGCGTAGTAAACGCCAAACCCGCGCGCGCTAAGTCCAGAAACCTTTCCTCCCGATGAGAGCCACGGCTCCTGGATCAGCGCCACGTCAAACGAACCCTCCTCAAGGGTTAGGAGGAGTTCGCTCGACGCCACTTTACTGTGTTGGAGGTTTATCTGTAGGACTCGCAGCACCATTAGGCTGTTTGTCCCCCTCCAGCACCTTCGTCTTGACGTCGTCGTCCTCCCCTTGCCCTTTTGGTTTAGAGTATTCGAGGCCCCCTTCAGACTCTCGTGACTGTTGTGCCGGGTGTTCCTCTGTGCGAGTCACAGCACCATTTAGCGGTTGGTCCTCTTCTAGCACGTTCGTGGTGACGTCGAAGACCTCCACCTGTCTTTTTTCCCTTAGGCTTTTGAGGTCCTTTTCGACTTCGCCCACCTCTAGCGTGTTAGGGTTTTTATCCTCGGGACTTCTTTTCCTGAGTCGCATGTAAATTTTGCCAGTGCCAAAGGACATTTTACCAATCTGCGTGTACAAAATATCCTCCGCCTGTTGTTTATTTGGAAGATGTAGAACTGACCATCCTCGGTAGGCCGAGATACAGTAAGTACCTTCCAATCCTGTATCGGTATGTTCGGATTCTGATTCTGCAGAAGTTGCAGTGTATCCTCCGACTTCATCACGCATGGTATCCATACCTTAACTTTTGGTACCGTGGGGATTTGCGCTTTATCCACCACCTCAAACCGCGCGTTCGTGCTTTGCCTTTGGAGGTTTGGAACCACTTACTCCAGCCACCGCAAGCTCGCGATGTTGTCGCACGCTATCATCTTCACACCATTATACCATCCCCCCGAACCAAAGGTTGGAAGGGGCTTACTTGGTTGTTCCCGCATCATCTTAAGCATTAAGCTAATAAGCTCCCTTTCCACAGATCTCCACCTTTCAGTAGTCATTTGTCCGAAAGGACTGCTACGATCAACCAGCGCCACAGTCAGTGACTGCTTTGCCACATCACTCATCTTCCCGGGAAAAGCAGGAGTCTTAGTGTTATCTCCCTTTGGCACCTCCGAGAAAGCCGGAGTCTTAGCGTTATCTCCCTTTGGCTTATCTCCTACTTCCTTAATTGGAACTTCCCTCTGACTCGCAGCTTTCGAGGTAGTTGCTACCTCGCTATTGGAGCCCATCTGTCTTACAGCTTTGGACTCACTTGTCTTGTCTATGCGACTGCCCTGCCTCGCGGCTCTAGGACTGGGTCCTTTCTGCCTGTTGAAAGCAGCCTTGTCGCCTTCCGCCGAACGTTGCCTCTTCATTCGGCCATTCGACGCTTCTTCCTCCTCGTACCGGTTGCAGAACCGAGGGTTTCTCGCAGCAAACCTTTTGAACTGCCTTCGACCTACTTCTACCGCTTCATGGGCCCATTCCAAGCGCTTGATCTCCACTTCTGTTGGGTCGACCACTGCTCCCAAGCGTTGTACAATTCTTAGTGCTGCACGGTACTGCGAGAGAGCTCTTTTACTTCCTCTGCTCCGTACCATTCTCCACTCTTCTACTCCGTTTTCATTTGTGTGCTTCTCCAACACGGAGTTCATTGAATCAGCACTACTGTCGCTCCCCGAGTCCGACGCATCGCTTAATTCGTATTTGTCGTCCTTGGATTGCGACTCAGTCCTCCTCTTTACATCGTCCTTATTACAATCAGGTAATGAGTCGTTCATTTTAGTCGTACGACCACCTGCCCGACAAGGCGGGCTCTGCGGTCCAGTATTATATACGGGAAAGAACCGTCCGCCACAGCAACGCCCATTACTGTGGTAAGGCGATAAATACTTCCCGAGGTGGCCCGGTATCGGGAAGGCTCCGTTCGAATACAGCCGAATTTACCCCTGGCTGCAAATCGTCCAATAGGCACGGTCTGCATAACACCCTGGATTAGGGGGTTTGCAGTTCTTGGTCACCGACATCCCGCCGCCCTCCTATGAGGCGAAACGGCGTAGATGTCAGTCCTAAACAGCTCCGCCTCATAGTCGGGCGCTATGGGGTTCGGCTAAGCCCTCACACAAACGACAAGGTGACCCTAGTGAGGGATAAGGATGAAGGTTAATCAAACATAAATATAATATTGAAATATAGTTAGTGAAATTATAATATTAACTGACAAAGTTTTGCATTTGCATGAAAATGCAAAAGATCGTGAGCGACCACATTAAATCGCCATAGGAAACAGCAAAGCAGCAGACTACTTAGGTAAAAAAATGTTTAAAAACAACTCGTGAATGGCGAATTAGAAAATTGAAGAAGATAACGCGCGTATATGCACACACGCATATATATCTATATCCTTTTATTAACTCGTATTAACTTCCATTGCGACTACTGGTAATCTAACAAATGTTCTTGCAGGGAATATCAGCTATTCGAAATGATGCTTTGTGAATTGCATGGCTCAATTACATAAATCATCATTTGTGGCTCAATTATATGGTTAGCTCATCTCATGAGCTGATTTTGTTTTTTTCATTTCACTGGTATAGAGATTGTCAAAAGGGGATGGCAAACGTAAAATGTAACCAACACATTGCTCCATATGGATGTTAAATCTCTCCGTATCTGGATCACGCTTCATTGGAATGCAACAAATGGGTCTGTGGAGGTTGGAAACTGTGCGATAACTTGTTGAAATGATATTCAAACATTGCCATTCTTAGAACAGCTACCTTCCCACTTTTGTATAAATTTTACTATCTTATAATAGAAACACACACGAAGTTAGAATTAAAACAGGATTTTTATATTTAAATGGATAGGTACATCGATAAATGTTAAAAAAGGTATGATCCCATTTAAGATATGTTTAAAAAAGCCACTTAAGCTTCAAATTTCCGCACTGCCAAATAATGCTTGTCTGTTACGCACTGCTTTACCATTCTGCTCCGGCTCAGCAAACTGTATATCCAGCTCACCGTCCTCTTGTTCGTGGGAATGACGGCGATGCTTGTGATGTCTGTGGCGATGGTGATGATGATGATGACGATGTGGATTTGTTTCTGGTTCCAGAAGATCTGGCTGTTGCTCAACATCTTCCTCCTCTTTCTCATCATCTGATATTGGTGTAGTTTGCTGAGCCACTTCACGTACCATTTGTGTTCGTTTCTCTGGCGAGTGATGTTTGCGGTTTGAGTTATTTTGTGCTGTAGTTGGTTTCAATGCTGGTGGCATCTCTAATGGAATATTGGCCACAGATTGTTCAGAACGTGCCGATTTTAGCGAAAACATTGAACTTATCTTACGCAGTTTGTCTTGCACGTTTAAATCGTTCTTCTCTACATCATGTATGATATTAGCGATGCTTTTGGTGCTATGCGAAATGGAGCGTGCAAAAGATTTGGAGGAACGTTTTGAATGTTTCGATGATTTAGATGAAGCTGATGACTTGGACGATTTTGTTGATTTAGAAGAAGAATTAGAGGAGCTGCCACCGCTGCTTGAGAATGTGTGTACGGGTTTGGTTTGTATCCAGAAGCGAAGAGCAAACATACTCTCAGCTTTGAAGGCTTCCGAAAGGGAGATCTGCCGATAAGTGAAGATAAAACAAGATACGATGAAATAAGATTAGGAACAGAGTAAAGAAAAAATAATAGGAACAGTTAAAATAATACAACATGCCAAACATAATATAAAATATTTAACTCATTTTCATTCCCCTACCTTCTCTTCTATCGCTACCGCTTTGATGTTCCATAAGAACTCACAAATACCGATTAAAATAGCGGTCAGTAGACCGATGCCCAGTACAAGAAATACACCACCAACGTTTTCCAAATCCAATTCGGGTGTATCACTACTGCTACTCTCCGCCGTTGAACATGAACCGCCACCATGCATCTCTTTCCACCATTTACGTTTCAACTCAGACAGAGTCCCAGATTCACCAAGTTTGAGAACAGCACCGCTGATCTGCTTGCGATATGGTGAATCTGTAAACAGAATCAGTACAACATCTTTTGAAAAGCTCTAATGCATAATTAATCAATAGGCTTACTAAAGGGCATTGCAACACCATAGGTCTTATAATCAAGCCAACCTCCTACTTGCATCAAATCACAATTACGTTCAATAATATATTCCAGTGTAGTCGATTCCATTAAAAAAGCATAGAGTCCCTTGCCTTTGAGCACACGTTCCACACCTTCATCATTGGTTTTGGTGAACACCGATGGACGTGCTGTTTCCATGGCTGTCCACATGCGTTGATAGGTAGAGAAGTTGGAGTCCTGTTTGTAAAAGAAGAAACAAAAGTTTCAAATAAAAGCACTACTTTTAACAGAACGCTCCAGTTTTTAGAGCAAGCTCTACTTTCAAGTGGAAACTCAGGTTCTTAGTGAAAGCTCTAGTTTCATGTCAAAGCTTCGGGGAAGTTAAAAAGCCCTAGCGAAATTAGACATTTCAAGACTTTGCACACTTACCCGAAAGAAGCCCATTGTACTTCCACCCTGCACAGCACCATATTTTATTTTGCTTTGTGCCGCCAAATCTTCCGCGCTTTCAATTGAGCTTTCCATCTGAAAGAAAGGAACTTGAAAATTTGCTAAAATCATTGCTAAAAGCTCACCCTAGACATAGTTAAAAAAGCTGCCAAATTAGCTGTGTAAGAATTCAACATCATCAAGGCAAAGAACCACCACATACCGGTCACGAGACGTGTTGAAGCAGCTCTGTGGGAAGAAGAAATGAGAAAGACTAATTCAATAAAAAGCATTAAGCCACTTGTTTTCCAAATTTACTAATTGTATAGTTAGCATAATATTCAACTCGAACTTCGCTTACTTCGGTAATATATCACACCCTTGGCCCATAATAGAGCCGACCGCAAGCCAAGTCGTGTTTGACATACACCAAGGATTTTCAACTTCTTCCGGTTCCTTACATGGATGTGGATTTTCCCAATCAGCAGGCGCCATACGTGAGAGTCCGAAAATTAATAACGAAACACCCAAATATGCTGTGGCCATATAAACCCAAACGTCCAAGGAAAATGGAGAGAGAAAGGAGAATAAGTCTGGTGGTGGCTGCTCCGGTTTGGCGTACAAGATGCTTATGCCCAATGTCATAAAAGGTGGCGTAAAATCGACAGCTTGCCGACGTGCTGAGGTCATAGTGAGATCGCAAATGCCCAAATCGGCATTCTGAAAGAAAGTACAAAAGATATGAAAGCTCTATTTCCAACTACGATTTTAAAATTTCGAAAGCTTATATTTCATTGTGTCTCAAAAGTTTTCATAACTGTAATTTTAATCATTTCCTTTACTCACTCCATCCAAAAGCTGTTTTACCAATCCATCCCAACTTTGTGTTATTTTATTAAAGCTGCCATATTTTCCATCGGGTGCTAGTACGAATTCGTATTTGAAATTCAAAAGTCGAGCAATGGCATCAATCAAGTCCATTGAATAGCCTTCGTAGCGTGCATTACCTTGAAGTATTTCACCATCTTTTGGTTCCCTGAAAGCAACTTCAGTTTAAGCTGCCGAAAGCACTTTAAAAACTTTCAGAAAGTTTTCAAAAATTTAAAGCATTTTAAAAGTGGTCCGAAAGTTTTACGAAAGCTTTTCCTCTACTCACCTATTCAACAAAAAAGGCGCACCAATTCGTGATGTGATTACGAAAGTTTTATTCGAAAGCTTTTCACCCACACGTTTTTCGCTGGCTTCTTCTTTTTCAAGTGAGTCTACCCCATTAACTGGATCCCATGTGGCCAAGTCAAGAAAACCTGACGATGTGAGCTCCATAAAACGCAGTGTAAAGAAGTTACGTTCGCCATATGCGTTAAAGTCAATGCGCCCAGTTGCACCTTCCACAGAACGCTAAGGGCATAGTAAAAAAAATATGTAGATATCATATTATTCAGAATTTCTAAACAGTATTTCCTCAGTATTGGGAGCCTGTCATCAACGTTCAACTTCCAAAAGGGAGACCGGAGTCTCGCAGATACAAAGACGGGATACAATTGGATATAAACGGGGTCAGAAGAACATCGGCCTTCAGAGTATTTGAGTATCTTTTTAGAGTTTGCTTGGTTAGCCAACACATACACCTAGTATAGATAAAAGAGAGCGTAAAACCGGGGCACGTTAATAGCCGGGAAGGTGAATGAGTCAATTATATTATAAAAAACTTAGAAGCTTTCAGGTGTTTGGTTTGTCTCACTGTGAGCTGACTTTAAGACAAATTAAATATACGGGAGCGCTCAAGTTCCTTAGCTAATCCTCTGCCAGAAAGTCGGCATTGGTCGCTAATTTAGACAGCACAATTACTGCAGCGTCTTACGGGCTGACGATGAGCGTAATTAAGTATAATGATGATGGTCAAGCGGTCAAAGCTTCTAGCTCTGGCACCGTAAATTCGAGGGCTGCACGATATTGTAGTGAAATCGAACTACTTTTTGAAAAAAGTTGTCTGGGTCTCAGATCATAAGGAAATCCCCGTCAACTGTCACGCTGATATATTGTCACGAGTGTACAAACTGATCGTTGCTGACAGTAGCGACTTATCGCTGGCCAGTTGCTCTCTGCTTTTGAACGAATAGCTAAGCAAACAATGGCCTCTTTACAGATGTATTTCTATACAGTTTTTGACTACAACGAGTATGGAGAATTTATAGCGATTTACTAAAACTCATCCATCTACGGTAATTGAAGTATTGGCATGACGGTGGACAATGGGAGTCCATACTGGGCGCCATAATATCTTCACCTGTGTTTCCCAACTTTATCGTTGGCACGCATCAATTCCCTAAATAACTGAAAGCCAATCTCACCGTTAGATAATGTGGTATCACATAGCTCCATGTTTTAGGCAACTCCATAAGGCACTGAGAAGCTTTTCATGGTTTCCTCAGCAAATTTAAGAGTGTGAACTGCCCTATATGTTTTCGGAACGGTAATCCAAAGGTCTAGCGTATCCGCAACTACTGTCGTAGGAAACGGAACAGAAGTTGCATATATCTAGCGAAAAACTGGCCTTTCTACAAATGAGTGCTTAGTAATGTTCAAGAAACAAAAGAGCACTTCTGGCGCTAATTGTGAAATTGTTCTACCGTCAATGGTCCGTTATAGATTGGAGCTAATAAACCAAATTGACAACTATTACCGCTTTCAGAAACTCGATAATCCGTTTACCCTCATTCCATGGACGATTTTTGCGACATTCCATTCTGTGTGGTTTTAGTTCTCCAGCGATACCCAGCTCGGCGAGTCCTTTTACAAACGTGAACACAGCGTCATTGGCTAAAATCATATTCGTCTGATGAAAACAGAAATCTATTAGTATAAAAGAAAGTCAATGAAAACAAATTTCTACCTTAACTTGTGTTGGTTCCACGCGATAGTAGCGCCCCTCGCGTTTTTCACGTTCTTCCCAATCATGCGCTACATTCCTTACCTGGTAATCAGTGGGATCCATTAAACGTATTGTCGTGATATTGGCTGTCACAGCGAGCAGCTCATTAAAGTCCAATGTGTGCGTATCGAGCACAGAGATAAAAACACTCTGTGAAAGATATTAACGAGTTCAGTTAGCTACAGCTTAGTTCACCACAATGCAACTCACCTGATATTCACCCAACATTTTCAATTCATTCGCTTGTTTCAAAATGCTCATAACATTATCGGTCTTGCAGTGCAGTATGATGCAATTGTCGCTTGAAAGTTTTATGCTTTTCAGAAATGGACGAAAATCGGGACCTTCGCCAAGTTGGCGTAACGTTGTTGGATTGTTACTGGGTTCACCCACTTGCAGTACGTCTTGCAGTTGCTGTAGCTCTTAATTGAAATAAGATTTTGTAGAGGTTTGCACGATAATCTGTCTCTCATGTGGTCTTACCCCTTTCTGTTTCATAGACGATGGTATAGCTACGCCATCCAAAACTTTGTAATATCTCAGCCATACCGCGTGAGAGTAAAATGTTGTTCGGGTGCACATTGAGTGTCATGGATGTATGTTGGCGCTCAGCAAGTGCTTCACTCGCCGTCCAATCGAATAATATGTGCGGTATTTCCAATGTATTGCAGATGGATGTGATTATGTCTGGAAGTAAGAATTGCAAATTCAAGAGCTAAGGAACTTACTTATGAAGATTAAGATGTGGTGGGAAGAGAACGTCTGTAATGGCGACAACACCAGCACGGCTACAGGCAGGCCCATTATCCATGCAGAGTGAAACCACCTTAAATGCCAACTGCACTTCTGTCGATCCTCAAAAGCCCCGGCAATGTAGATGACTTTGTACATCAGCGCGGTCCTTATAAATGATGTTCTTAAATAATTGATTTTCTCAAGTCCCACCTCTAGTACAAAAACGGCCATGTATCTTGGCCGTACGCGGATAGGTGCTGAGAGAAGACTTTCGAAGACAATTCTTACAAGGTTTGTGTTGTTGAAATTCAATACGACTCTGATCTCTTCTGCAATGCCATACGAACCATCTTTATATAGGCACGCCTAGGCAAACTCATAGAATATTATGCTCCCTCTGCTTGCACTATATTAGCATATTTCAAGCTTATTAAGCTTTTTATTTTCGTACTAATTTCCTATAGACGCTTCCATCTGATTTAACAAAGTTAGTATTGGGCTGATTGACTAACTGACTGAAAGCAGGCGTGGTGTAGGGGTGGCGTGCTTCGAGTACCACATGGAAGGTTGTTGGTTTAAACCATGTCAAAGTAACTTCATTAATTTAGGAAAGTGGGTCGCCCCGGCAGTGGTTTGGAAAACTCTCCAATGGTATTTCTGCCATGAAAAGCTTCTCAGTGAAAGCTTATCTGCCGGAGGCGGGTGGTAACGCCAATTTTTAGGAAAATAAAATCGACGCAAATTCGAAGAGAAGCTTGGTCTGAGTCTCCTCGAAGATAAATAACGCCAAGTATTATTTTAGTACGATACTAATAAGGAAATAGGTGGCGACCACTGCCAATACTTCTAAAGGGAGACTGTTCAATGAGACTTATTCTACTTTTTTAACGTTTACGCCACCGCTGTGTGGCACGTGCTTTCACAGCCAGTATAATGTACGTAACAACTTTCAAGGGGAGCTATAAATAGTTATGTCTCCTTATGTACATCGGCATATGCACATACATACGTATGGATACCCGGCAGGGAAAATCACTAGTTCTTGAATGATGCGCATCTACTGCATTCGAAATCTCCATTGGTGAAATATGAGAGTAGTGAGGCCGCTACCTAAAAAACTCCAAAACCAAGTATCTCGTCGAAGGTCAACGACGAAAGCTATACTACAATCCCTGATGCCATACACTACGCTCCGCCAGCGGCCTTTGACAAAATGAGAATGTAATTATCTCTGCTAAGGAATAACAAGGCTGAGACGAAGTCGTGAACATGCTCACGCTTCACAAGGAGAGGAAGAGCTGATAAAGAATGTGCACCAACTCTTTTGCAAAATAGCTCCTAGATTAGGACTTAGTTGGGTTTGGCCAAAGGCATCAGACGGATAACGCCGAAAATTGCGGGACTACCACGGAAGAATCCTGCTTTATATAGTATATAAGGTTCTATCTAATTTATTATGCGAAATAATAAAGCCTAAAGTCAACAAAGTGATACTGAACTCAGTCAGATTTTTCGGATATGTGGAGAAGACGACAGTATAATAGAGATACAGCTTTTTACAGCGCTAAAACTAGTAAGCTGTTGTATACAAAGCTTATCAGGCTTTGCCAAATGACGTTGAGCAATACCACGTGTTCCGTAAGGGTTGGGCCCAGGGACATCCTCGAGCTACTCGAAACTAAATGCGACTACAGACAAGGCGATTGCCTTTCTAAACCTCCTTACTGATATGGATGGTAGGTGACATGAGGTCAAACGCCAAAACACCAATTGATGTTATGACCACTCTAAATGGTCATAAGACCAATTGGCCTTGTGACCACTTCAAATGGGCATAAGATCAAATGACTTTATGATCTTTCTTAATTTGACTTTGTGGCCATTTAGCAAATTTCCGTTTGACCGTATGACCATTTCGGGAAAAATCCCTTTATGCAGCAATTTAAGAGTAGCACAAAAGCAAACAACTTTCACAGAATGGGTCAGACGTTTGGTTGAATGTGTGCTTCTTATTTCAAAGGAGTCTCTACTTTCAATACGATTTCGCACTGTAATGAAACCAAAATAGCGGCGCAGGCGCAAATGTGCAATATATAATCTGGCGTTTTTTTATTCAAAATTTTCGCTAAATTTTTAGTTGAAAGAAGTTCTTCTTATTTCAGAGAGAACCTCATTTGGCCAGCTTTTTATCCGATTTTTCACTAGAATTGGACCAAAATATAGGAAAAGGATAATATACGAAAATTTCGACTGAACAAAACTAAAGCGAGAATAATAAAACGTAACTGTAATATCAATATGTCGATGTGCGAAACAAAACAATTGATCTTGTGTCGACTTGAGAAAAAGGAGTTAACCTCTTGACCATTTTGGAAAATCGGGATGGTCATGCCAATATCGTTTATATTGTAACGATTTGAAATTTTACGTTGTAACCATTTGATATGGTCATTATGTCACCTCTCTCTAAACGGTACGTAGTCAGTTATTAACCTTGGACCAATTTGGGACGTGCGTATTAAATTATAAAAGATGGCAGTTACAGTTGTGAATTTATAGCAATCAGTTGGTTTGACTGCAGGGTTTATGCACATTAGAGTGGTCTTAAAAATTTGTTTTCCGCAAAAAGACTGTACCGCCCCACAATTTATTCCTTTGTATGTAAGTAGTTAATAATTATCACAACTCCTGGCCATATTAAACCGGCGTGGCACATTCCCATTGAAAATGCCCAAACCTATTTTTTTTTTAATTTTCGAGAATAATGCCCGAAAAAATCTCACAATAAGTTTTAAATGTGCTGTTTTACTTATAGTGTATTTATAACAAGATTATGAAAAAGGCAAACAATTTCAAGTCCAAATCCATTACACATATTTCTCCCACATTGGTTAAGAACCACGCAAATATTATAAAAATTTTTTTTTTACATAAAGAATCAATGACCAATGTAAAGAGTATTATCCTTGCGAAAAAAATCTTCATATCAATCATATTTTACTTTCAAAATACCATTATAAAAAGAAATTTAAGAAACTAAAATATTTGAAATAGGTGTTTCACCACCTTCCTTCTCCGACCATTCAATTCTTTGCGTTTCGATAGCCATTACTGGAAGAAGAATTGAACTGTTGTTAAGAAAGTATATTTCTAATAAAATCGGCCAAAATCATTTAATAACCCTTTTGACAATGTACGACAGCGCTTAACCGTTTAAACGCTTATGGCCGTCCAACAAGGGGCGCCAATCGCTTATTCGCTGCGTCAACTGGCTCCAATTGGTCACAACAAGGGAGCTTAAATTGTTTTTTTCCAACTGGTCTCTCCAGTGTAGGGGGCCGCCCTCTTCCTCTGCTTTCATAAAATATTTTCTAGGCCGGAGCGTCATCTTTCATTCGCATAACATGGCCTGCCAAGCGTAGCCACTGCGTTATAATTCGCTGGATAATGTTGATGTCTTTCTTAAAGCTCGTACAGCTCACAATTAAATCTTCTTCGGTACTCGCCAACGCCAACGCGTAGAGGTCCGTAAATCTTTCGAAGAACTTTTCTCTCGAATAATCTCAGAACCGCTTCATATAGCAGGACGGGTAAGACAAGTTACTTATAGAGCATGATTTTCGTTTACCGAGAGAGGACTTCCTTTTGCAGTTTCCTACCTAGTCCTATGTCGCATTTATTGGCAAGAGTGGTTCTTCCCTGGATTTCAGAACTGATGTTGTTGCTTGTTTTTAATGCTGGTTCCCAAAAAAACGAAGTCTTTGACTATTTGGAAATTATGGCTGACTCTTTGCTCGATGATAGTCGGTAATTCGGTTTGTTCTTATTCGCCATCAACTCAGCAACTTGGCAACTTGTAAATTTCTTGTCTTTAGTTTGGCAACGCTGCCTTTAGTAAACATCCTTTTTCAAAAATAGATGTCGCTGCTTGGCCTTTAGCAGCATGTATTAAATGAAATACAAGTGCGATATCTGCTAACTTATGTATTTGTACATATCACGACCTCTATTTCTCCAGCCTTCCAACGATTCAAAGCATTACCGCGAAAAATGAGAGGGATACGGAGCTAGAAAACTCACTGGATAATGGCTAATATGTGTGAAGTGAGCGCGAATCATTATTTCACTAGTTGACGACCACTGCCTTACACCATGGAGGGGTGTTTATTTAATGATTTTGGGTGTCTTTTATAAGAAGAATTCCTTTTCGTACAGGAAATAAGTGTAAAGAGTTTCTTCGCAGTAGGTCAATTCTTCCTCATTGGTCAAAAGAGGCTGCCACATCCATTTAAAAATGTTTAAGTTACGTCAAACGGCCTTCGAATTATGTCTTCAGAAATGGTACTCAAAGCATTTCCATTCATTTAGTTGTTATAAATACACTTTAGAAGAGAAATTACATATTAACAATATTTTATAAGGTTTTGTCGGGCATGGCTCTCGAAAATTACAAAAAAAAAACCGATTCTGGGCATTTTCAAATGAAAATGTGCCACGCGTTAATCTGAAGTTATTTGCCCAAGAGTTTGGAATTTTATTACCTACATACAAAGGAATAATTTGAGGGGCGGTACAGCTTGTTCTTAAACTTTACTTTTTTTCATACAAAATATGTCCAGTCTAATGCACATGCTAACGTGTTGTTATTACATGTAAATACTGTCTGCTATACATTTGTTTGTGTGTCATACCTGTGCCTCCTGCCGTGTTTGGCCCAAAAATAGCAATAACGCCTTGCGCAATCAATTTGCAAACTAAATATTTTGCATGTAATAAAAATATAAAATCTTAAAATTATTTATAATATTTTAAAAACGAATAAACTAACCCGTTTTCTCCATAGTAAAACTATCCTCCGTATCTGCATATTCCACAACGGCGACCAACTCAAAGCTACGCTCATAAACATTGGCGCGTTCGATGGCGGTGCGAAAAGCAATTTCAGTTTCATCATTTTCATTAGCGAAAATTATGCCTAAATACACACACAGGTTCAAGGTTATGCGTTAGTGTCGAAAAAGAAACTTTTATTTAAAATAATTATTCACATACTAACCAACATTAAATTGTGGGCGATCATCTGCGTGGGTGTTGTTTGCGCGGAGGAGCAGTAACGCGATTGTTATAATGACCAATAAAGTTTTCATTGCACAAAGTTTTTTGTAATTTAATTTAAATTTAAAATTTATTCTAAATTTGTAGCATTTAACACCATATTTTCAGTTGTGCTTAAAAATTTTAATTAAAATTAATTTAGAATGCACCGCACTTTTAAAATTAAATTAAATTTTTTGTCAAACCCACAATTGCATTTAAAGATTTAAAATGAAATGCAATGACATTCAGTTGCATTTGCGCTCATTAATGCTTAAATTTAAATTTAGACTTTTTTTTGGCATTAAGAGAAATCGACAAAGGCGATTGGAAGCCCCAACATAAGCAGTTGGTGTACAGTGGGTCATATTCAAGGAATATATCAAATGAAAACAAAGTGTGATTACCAACTACTCTTGAACAGGTGGCAGTCTTGCGATATTATACTTAGTGGCAACGACTATACGAAAAATAACTAAACTAAAATAGCTTTGTAGTGAAAATCTTATGGTTGGGTGGCAGCCTCACATTTTGTATAGAATACGACTTAAATTATCTATTATATGTATATATATATACATATATGTATATTGTAACGAATTTAGCGCAATTCCGCTTATTTGCAACCTTCTACTAACGTTCGTATCGCTAAACTGTTGAATAAATAACTCCAATATTCAATAATGCAAAATGGCCTTTATTAAAGTACTTCATCTCGACAGATAGTGTGCTTAAATCAAACTGATTCTGATTGCTCAAATTGCGCTCTTTTATACCCTTCGATTTCCTCGTTCCATACTTCTAGGTTTCTTCAGTTTCCAGAATTTACTTAGTTACCAGCTATAAAATTATAACTACAGATGCACGTGTATAGCATCTCATATGCGCGTGTATATGTGAGTGATACTTGCACAAATAATTGCCTAAATTTGGGAGTATCTCAGATATATGCATGGATTTGTGCTCTCCGCTGCTTGTATGGACATAATGATTGATTTGTTGATGTGCATACAAGTCACTACTTAGTATTGGCTTAGAGATGATAGCATCCCTTAGCGTTGCTAATATTCGTATATTCGTCACAATATATATCTTAGCTTTTACAATCTTTTTTTAGTCTCAAATAGGTGGCACCTTTACAGTATTTTATGAGTGGCAACGCCCAAGCTATTGATCTAAGGATATAGTTAATATTCATATACCAGATTGCAACCATATCATTTTGGTAGACAGTAACCGATAAATAATGAATAAAATACACATATAATTATGAAGAGGAGGCAATCCTATCTAAAATAATTTTTTGGAGTACTACCTATTTTAGCAAACCTTTGAAAACGCCCTACCTCAGAATTTATTTCAAAAACACGCTTTCTGAACTAAAATTCAATGTATCTTGACGTTAGATAGGGCATTTACGATATAAATTCCGAATTTTGGCGTTCTTCAACCCAATTCTGAGATGGGACATTTTTTAACTGGCAAACGGCATAGGGTTATATTCCTCTCAGCAATCGATATCTTGTTAAAGGTTCTTTTTTTTTTTTAATTTAAAAAATATGGCAAGCCCTGAGAGGCAGCATGAGCTAAGATTGTGTGCTACGATAGGGTGGGTCGATTTGCATGGACGAAAGTTAACCGATATCGCGCCATCTATTTTTCGATAGGAAATTTTTTTCAAAAAACTGTTATCGCCAACGTTTTTAGCGGACATTTTTGGGTCGGGCAGGGTATACATGAAAATTTTACAATCAAGTGAAAAAAACCCTAAAAATCAAAGTTGAAAAAAAGTCAAATAAATGAAATTTGGCAGGATAGAAAATTATTTTTTTGGGTATGCGTAGTGGAACTTTTTTTTTCCTGAGCCCAAATCCTATCGAGAAATCGACGGTGCGATATCGGTTAATAAATCGGCTCAGTCTAGTGCTACAATATTTGCAAGAACACATTGTAACCGCTAAAATATAGTCTCCCGTTTCCGGGTTTGCAAAGTGTTTTGGTTCCATTTTTAGTTTCGCTACTCAAAATTTGTTTTGATTTCGTGCCTCAAAATTTACGTTTTGTAGTTCGTAAATAGAATTTTTGGAACATGTTAGGTTGTCTGATCTCTAAAACGTCAGTCAGAACTCCTCTCAAATGCAGCTAAGGCCGTCAAAATGCTTCAATGTAGTCTTCCTGAATTAGAGTGCCAACGTTATGGTTCTGGTTGAAGGGAAAAGGAGCGCAGCACTCATAGCCCAACCACAACAAGAGTGTATGGGAAAGGCAGTGTAGAAGCAGACTCTGCTTATACGGACAGTGAAAATTGCAGATGATGGTAGCTGTCCACTGTTCACGAAAGCGTCGGCGGTTGGTATAGACAAACGGTGACAGCTGATATAGTTGAGATCAATCTTGAGCTCTCGTCAAACGGTAGAGAACGTAACGGGGCCTCGGTTTAATTCACCTCAATAGACCCGTTACTGTGTCAGACGGTATTTTCTGTATTACCAGGCCTTTATATTTCCACTGCTACTTAGGAATCCTGTTCTTCACATTGCCTTTAGCTATAAAGTCAATAGTCTTTCTTGGCTATGTCCGTCAAATACCTTATCCAACTTATCTGCGTTTTGACCCGCTTCATTTCATTTGAGCTACCTTCGCGCTGAGGGGCCATCATTTTAATTTAAGCTATCTCAAATTACATGGCAGGGCAAAGTCCTTTGGAAACTAGACTAATTTCAACGCATATTCCTCATGCTGATGAATTAGAGCAACCACCACCAACCATTTGCATGATATATGAATTTTGGAAAAAATCATTTCAAAATAGCCCATTGTGCGGTGTAAGTATTTAGATGGGTCCAAAACATAATCTCGCAAGTCAACGTCAGCGTCCTCTTTTCGCTTTAAGATTAGCGCTTTTGCTATTATTCTGTCTATTCATTTTATACCATGTTTTTATTTATTCACACAGAAAATCTGTTTATTTTTCTATTTGATTTGAACACAATGCCACAACAAAATAATAAGTAAACATAAAAATAGCCTTTACAATGTTTCTTCTGTTTTGCTCAATGCATTCTAAACAAATCGTAAAATGTATGTTGTGAGCAGGTAAACGTACGTGCAAACATATGTATGTACAAATGTAAGAATTGTTAAGGCAATAAAATATACATAAACTAAGAATGGCAAGTGGCCAAAAACTAGGTGTTTCTCCAGCTCCCCTTGCAGCGGTTGTGGTATTATAAATATGTGGTCCTATTTCCGGATCAAAGGTCGACAAAAATATAAGGGTGATCATGCAATGAACACTGATGAAAATGATGCCTTGGGCACAACTCGTGCGCAACGATTTCTAAATCATTGAGACCAATAAAGGTACTATACTACAAGGTCTACGATCCCGCGTTTTTCATAATCACCCAGTTTTTATTTCTTAAGACAGTCCCTTCGTAGGGTGTAAAACATTTCTCCATGAATTCAGTTGATGTTTGCTTTGCTTTCCGCCTTTTTCCTCCTCCCATTATTTCCACTAGCTAACTTTATGTCGCGATACCTACCTCTCTTCTGCTCAACTACTTTTCTGCCTCACCCACTTTTCGACGCTAGTCATCCTTTTCTCTTTATCATGTTCCTCTTCCTCTTCATCTCCGTCTTCTTACCATCTTTTTATCTCACCCAGTTTATTTCTTTTCATACCGGTTATCTATCCATCTTCTCCAGCCCCCTTCATGTTATCTTCCGTTCTATCTTTCGCTCCCTATTCGATAAGTTACTAACGACATTGCGCACTTACATATTTAGGCTAGCAAATCCTTGATCTATTCGCTACGGGTCGGCATAAAAGAACAATAATTCAGTAAAACTGAATTATAACTGTATTATATACCCATCTATTGATCTCTTCTTAGTTATCTACTCCTTAAATTTTTTTTCAGATTTACTCTTACTCTTAATTTACTGTTTTTCTTCACTTTCTTCCTCCATTCTTCCTCTCCCTTCCCTTAATTCTCAGGTTCGTCCTCTCCCTGTACTTTCCACACCTTTTTTTTTTCCTTTTTTCCATTTGTCCTGTTTTACTAAACCTACTTATCACTTTATCATTCCCCATCCTCTTCCACTTCCTTTTGCTCCTCTTCATATTCTTCATCTTCCTCCTCTCCCTCTTCCTGTGTCTCTGCTCTGCATTTGCCTATGCCTCTGCAAATGCCTCCGTCTCTCCCGTTCCTTCTCCTTTTCCCACCGTCTCCCTCTGCTCTAATTCCCCTGTCTCTTCCCAACGTTCCTCTCTGGCTTCCTCTTCTTGTCGATCACCTCCCCTTTTCCCTTTACCATTTGTATTCCTAATATATACTAAGAGTCTTCTGGCTGATCCCCATATCGGCAGCTTGCAAATAAAATAAAACCAATTCTATAGATCTTACGTATGTCATGATCGTGTGTTATTCTGACCACAATGCATATGTGCAAAGTCGTCACATACGAGATTATGATCACCACGATAACGAAAACTGAAACCATTCTTTAGGCTGTGCACAACCAAGTAATTATCTGAGTGATTATAAAATATCAAATTTTTTGGGTATTAACATAACTTAGATCATCGCGCTTGGGAAGCAGGAGAATGCGTCCCCAAAATATGGCATGCCAATTGTGCGCGTTATGTTGTCGAAAACTGGTCTTACGCAAGCTACATATGTTCGTAATCAATATGACCGGAAATTTCGTTGGCTGTCTTCTTCGAACGGAAATGCACAAAGATGATGGTCTATAAAAAAGAAAGAATGAAAAAGTTTGGTTACGTTTATGGTGGGCTCAAGTTCGCATTTCTGCTTAACTGAAATAATTTTTTCCACATTTGGTTTCTCTCTTCTGGCCAGCTCTTCCAATATTGGTTCTGCGTGTGTTAGAGCTTTACTAAAATTGGATAACATTGGAAGTAGCCATTGTTTTATATCCGCTTTACGTTTTTTGAATTCTTCTAAAGTGTAAACTTCGTTCTCCGATCGATAACCGAGCTCTACTTGCTGTCGACAATTGGGCATATAACGTTTGTCATCTTTGCTTACAAATGTCTTTACGTAATCGACGTAAGTAGGACATTGAAGTAAAAACATAATATACTTAGTCATAAGATGATCCGTCGTGTTGGTATATGATGAGTGGAAATGATGGACGGCCATTTGTAAAATAAAAATAAAAATATATTTTGTACTGTCCAAGTTTCTGTCTAATTTTATTTCCTTTCAAGGATATGTTATTTGTTTAGAAGGATTTAAAAAAAAAATTTGATTATGATTGCACTGTATCCTGTGAGTTTTCAACTCGGTTGATTTTAAATAGATAAACCTGTGCTATAAGATCAACGACAATTACATCAACTGACATAATGATTACTTAAAACGTACACAAGGTCAATTTAAGTTATGACTATATGAAATAGCCTACGGCGCTGCTTTTACGAAAACCATTCTGGCGAGGATTTCTTTGATATAACAAGAACTGCGGCGCTTCTCTGCCTATATTTTCCTTTCGCAGTTTGATGGAGAATTAGAAAGACGATATCACACGTACGCGGAAGAGGCAAACCACTCGCGGAAAATAAGTTTTCGCTGAGAAGTGGAGCCTATTTGGGAATCACATCCTCTTAACGGGAGAAGCCACGCATCTCAGAGTTACTTCAGGCGATATTCAGCAAATTTGATCAGAAATCGTCTGTTGGTCAATCACCACCGTGAAATCAGGAGTGCAAAGTAGATAAAAGCTTATAGAACAATGGGAGCTTCTTCGAGACCTAGCCAAACTATTTCAAAACCAAGGCAAAACAAAGCTCAAACTATTTACGTGGAATAGAAAATTCATAGTTCTAAAGCTTCCCATGCATGAACCCGGTAGCCTTCACACTTATTTGGACAACTTTATATTATGTGGAAACCGAAATTTATAACGTTGGTGGACGTGGATGCAACTGAAGGACGAACATACTTGCTTAAGGCTTATCGACTTTGAAGAACATAAATAATTTCATGATGAACAAACAAAAGGGGGAGAACGCTCTTTATGCATTGAAACAATTTTAGATAAGATGAACTGCAATCAAGCCCTGCTATAAGGCATTTTTTACCGCAATAGCCGATATAGGGTAAACTTCCAATCAGTCGACGCTATTGTGAATCATACAGAACCCTCTGGGAATCACATCCACTTAACGGGAGAAGCCACGCATCTCAGAGTTACTTCAGGCGATATTCAGCAAATTTGATCAGAAATCGTCTGTTGGTCAATCACCACCGTGAAATCAGGAGTGCAAAGTAGATAAAAGCTTATAGAACAATGGGAGCTTCTTCGAGACCTAGCCAAACTTTTTCAAAACCAAGGCAAGACAAAGCTCAAACTATTTACGTGGAATAGAAAATTCATAGTTCTAAAGCTTCCCATGCATGAACCCGGTAGCCTTCACACTTATTTGGACAACTTTATATTATGTGGAAACCGAAATTTAGAACGTTGGTGGACGTGGATGCAACTGAAGGACGAACATACTTGCTTAAGGCTTATCGACTTTGAAGAACATAAATAATTTCATGATGAACAAACAAAAGGGGGAGAACGCTCTTTATGCATTGAAACAATTTTAGATAAGATGAACTGCAATCAAGCTCTGCTATAAGGCATTTTTTACCGCAATAGCCGATATAGGGTAAACTTCCAATCAGTCGACGCTATTGTGAATCATACAGAACCCTCTGCCAGTACTTCCTCTTCATTTGTCAATCTAATGTATAACAGTTTTAGGGTAAACATATAGTAAATGAATGAATAGAATGGTAAACTTCTCGGATTTATTTAGAAGTCTGACGGCTTTTCCTAATCTCATTGATAACGAATACGGTAAAATTTGATTGGGTGATGGCCAACATGCAAGACTCGATGATTCTGAAGTGTCATCTATAATGAAAGCACGAAGTACAAGATAAGCATGAACACTTCAAAGCTAATAAACTATTCCTAGTGATGGGACATCTGTGAACGCCTAGATTAACACTTTATTGTAGATTAGTGAATTTGTAACATGGTATAACACTTTTTCGGCATTTACCAACAAGCGAGAAACCTTCGTAAATCGATTGGGATCATTACTTTTGCACAGAATGATCACATTAAACGACTCAACAACCTTCCAAAAAAAAAAACTGAAATATCGATTTTTCCTTAAAAATGTCATGAGTACAAATTACAAAAAACAATACAAATAAAACATGTGTAAAAATCTCACCTAAAGAAATTAGCATCTGAAGTTTATCACAATAAACAATTAGTGCTAATTTAAATATTCCGAATCAACTAAACGTGAACGACCTGCAATTAGTCGAAAAATTTGCGTAAACAAAAATCTAAACGTATTATTAGCGAAAATCAACCAAAACAGAAAAGAAATTAATAAAACTCGTTGAAAACACCAGTCGGCCAGAATGACTACCGTACAACAGGATATGTTCCTACTGGACTGCCCTACCTATGAGGACTATTTGGATACATTCATAACACGCAATGATATACGTTTTATACGTAATATACGTTTTTGTCGTATGCTTGTAGAGCTGGGTTATCGTTCAGCATCCGAAATTTATACACCCGAACAATATGAGAAACGAAAAGCAGCAGTACAAGAATCGCTATGGCCAACAAAAAAATCAGCGATGTTGTTCAGTGAAAATATGGTGTCACACGATCCAGTGTTGGTTGAATTGGCACGACGTGAAAAGCCGAATACGCAGAAAATTGTGTCGGTGAGTTACGAAGAGAATAGCGCTCTTAAATAAATGAAAATGCACCTATTTCTTCTCACGCTTTTTTTCCTTCAACAGACCATAATCTTTGTTAAACATCGTTTCAAATCTGGTTTCGAGGCTTCTGGCTATATTGATTTTGATCAAAGTTTGCGCCAAGCTAATTTACAAGTGGAAGGTTACACCGATTGGTTAGGCGTGTTTCGAGAACGTGTTTTACTGCGCCCCAAACCGACTGATCTCAGCTTCTACGACTGGCATAAGGGCACTGTAAATTATAATAATTCTGAAAATTATTTAGTATTGCATGATGTAGAGAATGGGTTGATATTTATGCACCGTGGTGATCATAAAAAAATTTGTGTCGATATTACGCGTGAAATGTATACGAATAATTGTACACGTGAAATGCATTTCTCGGATCGATATGGACATGTAATTTTTTATGATCATATTATACGTAAAAAGATCTAGAATTTTGGTTTTTGTTTATGGTGCATCTGGTCCTTGTTCCATCTCGTTCGGACTATTATATAATGAAGAGAAATTTATGAAAAGGAATTGTCCACCATTTCTTATTAGATAAAAACCTAAAACTTTTACTTTTTTATGTTGTGTCTGTGGCTCAATTATATGGTTGGCTCATCTCAGCAGCTGGTTTTATTTTTATTTTTTTCATTTAATTGGCATAGGGATTGTGAAAAGGAGAACGCTAAACGCAACCAACACATTGACAATTGTTTGCTGCCGTGGTGGTAAATTTTTTATAATAATAGTTTCATAGTTTCACTTTAAGTTATTTTTTTAAGAAATGCATCTAATTTAGGGCATTATTTTCCCACAACACGCAAGAATTGCAAAGTTTTATGTTTTCTCCTAATTTCAATCGCCTAACACCAACACGCACATTTTGACAATCTGAACAAAGGTATTTTGTTGCTGTAGAGATGAGCCAACCATATAGTTGAACCATGGTTGTGTCCCAGATATGTAAATGTGGATGTGGTGTATATGTCCCTTGCTAAGCCCAAATAAAATATATTTTATAAAGACGCTTAAATGCTGACAGTGTGCATTTATCGAAAAAGTATCGGTGTAATGAAATCAACACCGAGCTCAGTGAATGCGACTATAACACCATGTTTACGCAATAGCTCAACTACAATAAATCGACAATAGTTAATCCATGCGTCCTCATGTGCCTAGATCACCTACTGTCAGTTTTTTACGTTTATCTTTTATTTCGAGCTTCCATTTAGAGATGACACCATTGGGATGGTTGATTAATTACCGTTTAGAAGTTAAGTCCGAAGATGCAGATTATCTTGTTATGTGCAAATCAGGTCTAAAATTTTCAGACTCCTTGAAGAAGACGTAAAAGCGTCAAAACGCTTGGTGGAAAAAAAATTATCTAAGGCGCAATAAACTCCGAAGAGATTTTAGACCGGTCTTCTCTTCCAGTTTGCGTCGTGCTCCTTTTAATTTTTCCTATAAATTGGCACGCATCTTTTATGCCGACTACGAAGTGTATCTGCAAGGCAGATTAGTTTTCGCCGAGAAGCTTCTCATGCCAGAAATACACACGGAGTGCTTGCCAAATAGCAACGCCCCTTAGAAAAATGTTATTGTTTCTAAACTTTTGATGTTGCTTTGCCCGTGGCGTGAATCCATGATCTTCGGTGTGGTAGGCTGAGTACGGTCTCACCACACCACGGCGGATGCTTAGTGGGAAAATTTAAAATTTAGCTTTTCCCTCCCTCTTTCTTCTTGTTGAAGACCAAACGTATTTGCTCGTGCGCTTCAACGTAAATCAAATTTCACAGTACTCGGATCACAAAATACCGATTATAGATTATTAAAACCTCCAACAACAACAACACTAACATCTGTTATAGTTTATATGCCTTATTGATTGCCTCAATCTAACCAATTTGATTTTAATTCATAACACATGTTCGACACACACGATCACTACAAAACGAAAAAAAACTTTGTTTTGAGGATGAGGTATAAAAACTTTTTGAGTGGAACGAACATAAATAATTGCAAGGAAGTAAACAAACGAAAATTGTTTTACTACTACAACATACTACGTCCGTGTTGATAATGTGCAATTTCCCCCCACTAAGTAGCATGTTGCCCAGTATCTAGGAATTTCCAAATATACATACATATATGTAGAAGTAATGGTATGTTTGTTGTTGTTTATATTTTTATTAGCCGTAAAAGCGACACATCAAACGACAAGCAATGAGAATGTGAGTGAGCCTTTTTTTGCTTTCATTCAAAAAACCAGCTGAGTCGTACGGGGCGTATTCGTAAACATGAATATTTGTTGATGCGGTGAGTGGAGGCCAACAAATAATATGAGCGCTTCAGTGTCAGAAGAGCGTGAGATGTTGAAATTTCCAAAATATTTATATGTAAATACAAACAATACGCGAATATGAATTTGAGTATGCAAGCATGGTGTTGTTATTGGTATGCTTGAGATCAATTGTACACATGCACACACAAAAAAAATGTAATATAAGTGCAGAAAATATAAACAAATATTTGTTGCTAGAAAACTAAGCGACAGTTGGAGGAAGGAAAAAATAATAACACACCGCCATGATTGCCGTTCAGATAATTTTGTTGACCAAGACAAATAAAATTGTACCAAATTCATTCAAAATTGCTAAAAGCAGAACTTGATATGAATTGGAATGAATGTGATGTGATGTGTTGTGCTGTGATGTGATGTCATCTGATCAAATTTGAAAATTTTATGTAAAACGACATACTGGAGTATGATCTGAAATTATCCATTTTGACACGATTTTGGATATCTTGAGTGGATGTGATGTTCTATGCTGTGATATTATCTAATTTAGTCTGTATCCCCTGTCACGATTTCATATGGCTGATTTGTTGTGTTTTGATCTAGAAAAGCCTGGTTTGATAATTAAGTACAAAATAGTGTATTGATCTGTTTTTGGTTTCACAACACATCAATCTAAAACCGATTCATAACCCGAAATTCCTTTGGGACGCATAATCTTTTATGGTTACGGTGATGATAACGCTGACGGTTTCGGTTACCACTACGGTTGCAATTAAGACACTTATTATGTTACGGTGATTGGAAATATATCCAATCATACAAACAAAACGATACAAACGATATATTGCCAAACGAGTATATCATATGATTATCATATGTGGGATTCCTTTGATATGATATCACCTTATTTAGTTTGATGTCATATATAATATGACCTAATAAAATGTGACAGATTTGGTTGAACCACGGCCAAGTTCTCAAAGAGAAAAAATCAAAGAAATTATTTAATTGAAAATTGGTACAAAAATTTAGTCAATAACAAGATTCAATACGGTGTGATGTGATATAACATGACGGCGTGATATATATATATACATGACGAAGTGATATGGTCTGATGTGTTGTGATATAAACAGAATCGATTAAAAAAGTTCACATTGTACAAGTGCAATTGTATGAGTGCAAATTGTAGGAATAAACTGGTCTGATGTGTTGTGATATAAACAGAATCGATTAACAAAGTTCACATTGTACAAGTGCAATTGTATGAGTGCAAATTGTAGAAATCAACTGCAGTCATAATCAGATATTTGGAAGTAGCCAATCCGGCGTATATCATGTGATGTTTTGTGATCTGATATGGTAATATGGTTTATATGATATTATTTACATATTTTGGTACAATTTTACTAAAGCGGTAAATACAACGGGAACAACAACGAAATTTCGGGCGGCACGTTGATAAACGCTACAACAATAAATATCACAGTGCATAAGCAACAACAAAACTATTTGAGAGCAGTGCTAATGGCAGGAAGCAAATCCGTTTTCGGCACAGAGAAAAAAGTTTGCTTAAAAAACTATTTTCTTTGTTTTTTTTTGTTTTTTTTTTAGTAAATATAATTTTTCTCTGTCAAGAATTCCTCTCAAATTTATGCAAAAGTGTGCCATCTTAGATATGTATGTAAGTATAAAAAAAGTTTTTGTTTAAAGAGACACAGCATCAGTCGCCGCACCAGCTGCTAAGTGGGAGATTTTGAAGTTAAGAAATATTAATTATTTCCTTGCCATCGTGTCGCCATGCTCAGTGTGCGCTAAATTATTTCCACGACTGGATGGCTGGTTGCTGGTAAAAATATCAAACAAAAAATAAATTTCGTATATATACATTTTCTGTTGTGTGGAAGTAGCTGCCGCTACTTAGCAAATGCTGTGGCGCGTTGGCAGTAGTAATTTGAAAGTGAATTGTGAAAAGTCATCGAAATAAATAGCACAAACGAAAGGGGAAAGAATTAGTATATTTAAAAAAAAATTTAAAACAGCGTGCAATTAATATTTTATGTAATATCTGTGAACTTTTTTTTAGTGAAATTGTTAAGTAAAAATGCAGTGCAATGGAAAGTGATAAATGTCGTATGAAATGATGAGGAGAAAATTTCAAAATTTTTGAAAAGGAAATCGTTTACATATAAGTCACCAAAACAAGCGAAAACAACAACGTAGTTGTAAAAATGTACTTCCGTAATACCGTCATCTCGCTGGTTTTACTTATCGTCGTAGAAATAACGCATGAATTCACCGCTGGCAAAGTTGAAGTGAAAGTTGGTAATGCAGTTAACAGAGTTTTTAATTAAAAACTTAATTTTAATTTTTCAAAATTTTTGTTGAACAGCTTAAAGTGGGGATTTTTAACAGACACACCCACAACATATTTAATTTGAAATGCATTTTTTTGTTAAGTTGGCGTGCATACACATTCTCATGAAATCCTAAGTATAAACTTGTTCAATGACAAAATGTGAACAAGTTGCGACCGGAGAAACACTGAAGTATTGATATTTTTTAAGTAATATTAGTTTGCAGTTTTTTAAATTATTGGCAGAAGTTTTCATCTTTACTGAGGCCTGGAAAAGTTATCAAAATTCATACCCCCTCGGCTGAAAGTATCGCGGTGATTACTTTGAAAACAACTCAGCTTTTTGCTAAGGAATCATATGATGCGCCCGCCTTAAAAATTTCTCGCAAACTAAATAAAAAAAAAATAAAATGAGCGAAGACTGAAAAATGTTCACAAGTTCCGAAAGGAATTCGTGCACAACAGTTCTGAGAGGCTCAACAGAAGCGTTTGGATTTTCGAAGAAACATCATCGGCAGTGTGTCGCACACTGTGTCTTCCATCCCCCGAATATTGCAGCTTCAAAATTAGATATATTGGTATGGTTCCACTCATGCTACACGAGCTTTAATAGAGTATGGTGAGTGTCGAAACCAATCTGAATAGTGCAATCACTTCCGTCCATTGGTGGCCTCATTAAGCCGGTGCTGAGAACTACTATAAATGCTCTGCAATGAACTACTTCATTCCTGCGCTTCCAAGAGCCGACACCCAGATTATAGAAGCGCCGTGTCAGTTCTTCAAGCTCATGGCCACTTTTTCACTCTGATTAACGATGTCTGATGATAACGTTATTGACCCTAGAAGATGAGATGGCGAATTTTCGAGCAATCTGCCAATTTTCGTCGTTAGAAAATGAATTCGTATGACATGATCAAATCACCTCTGTGACATATGAGTTTAAATTGGTATGGAAATTATATAGTGCACCTCGAATTCGATCAATTTTAAGAGTTCTGGCCTCAATGCGACCGAACAATGATTCAAAGCAATGTGATCATAGTAGATAAAAGTTCAGAATCACGCTACTCAATAATCGCGATCCTATTGACGACAGCAATAATTGGGTTTGAGATTGGCGCTACGGTTGGACTTACTGTTATTTTCCATTGTTATTGTTGTTGTAGCAATGTTTCGCCCCACCTAATAGCTGCGACCGATCACAAATTGTCATCAATATCCTCTAACGGGAGTCCAAGGAAACTTGCTGTTTCGACAGGGGTGGACCATAATGAAAGGGGTGTTAGAGGCGTTCCACATTACAACTAAAGAGATGGTTGGTGTCATATGGGGACACATTTCAAGCGGGGCATACATTTTGTACGTCGGGGTTGATTCTGGATATGTAAGAGTTTAACCTGTTACAGAATCCAGAACGAAGTTGGGCCAGAGTGACTCGCGTTTCCCTGGGGAGTATGCGTTCCCCTTCCGCAAGTTTTGGGCATAAAGGTCCGACGCCTGTCTGTGGAGTTCACCAAGGACCTGCTTGTGTTTTTTTGCTTCATACGGCTGAGTTCTCAGGTGCCGTATTTCCTCAAAATGCTTACGGAGATGACTCCTTAAGCCCTAGGCGGTACTGGATTATCAATCAGATGTCTGTTGGGATGCCCAGGTTTCTGGGTATTCAACAGGAACTGTTTGGTTAGCATCTCATTTCTCTCCCTGATGGCGAGTATTCTCGCCTCATTATGTAGATGGTGTTCTGGGGACATAAGAAGACAGCCCGTGGCGGTTCTGAGCGCAGTATTTTGGCAGGCCTGTAGCTTCTTCCAGTGGGTAGTTTTTAGGCTTGGCTACCATATAGAGGACGCGTAGCACGCAAACGGCTGGCCAATTGCTTTGCATATGGTAATGAGCGTTTCTTTGTCTTTTCCCCAAGTACTGGCAGCAAGGGATTTGAGGATTTTATTACGGCTCTGGATTTTCGGAACAATTGCGGCTGCGTGCTCACCAAAATGTAGATCATGATTAAACGTCACACCCAAGATTTTGGGGTGTATGACAGTCGGTAACGTAGTGCCATCGACGTGGATGTTCAAAATGGTCGACATTTGGGACGTCCAAGTTGTAAATAGGGTCGCGGATGATTTAGTCGGTGATAATGCCAGGTTTCGCGAGGCGAAAAAACTGAACAGATCAGGGAGGTAGCCGTTTATTCTGTTGCAAAGCTCTTCGAGCTTTGGGCCCGGGCCTGTAACCATTATTGTGCAGTCATCGGCGTAAGAAACGATAGTAACTCCTTCTGGTGGCGAAGGTAGTTTTGAGATGTAAAAATTAAACAAAAGTGGGGATAGGACACCACCCTGAGGCACCCCTTGTTTAATTCTTCTTGGCTTTGATATTTCGTTTCTGAATTGCACCGATGCCTGCAATTTCCATTCGTTGGGGCAAAGTTACAGGAAAATTCATATTTGCCACTCCTTCAACGAATAGGTGATATTATGTTGAGTTATGTTATGTTATGTTATATTATTTTATGTTAAGTTATATCAGGCTATGTTATGTTCTGTTACGTTATGCTAATCTTATGTTATGCTGTAAGATTATGTTATATTATGTTCTGTTACGCTAAGCGGAGTTTGAAAAATATTTGGAAACCATGGTACATGGAGAAATTGTCGCCTTCCAAAACTTCTTCTTTAAACTTAAAGTGTTGATAAAATAGAACCAATACATGCTGAAACAAAAGTTGGTTAGGCAAAAATCATTTCCTTGATGAAAACGAAGATTGTTGTTGCACTGTGTAACTAAGCAAAATCAATATCTTTTCAGGCGCTCTCTTCTTTCGCGATGAGGCTGATATTGAAATGAGTTTTGATGAAGCTTTCCGTGAAATAAACGCCGACAAATTGTTTGGGGTTAGATTTCAAACGATCAAGCGTTTTGTGCCCAGTGATGACAGCTATATTCTACAGCAGTTAAGTAAGTATTCTATCAGGCACATATAAACTTAGAACTTAGATATTTCTTCCAAACATGATTAAACAACATCATTCACGCTTCTTTCGATTATTTCAGCTTGTGAATTGATATCAGATGGCGTTATTGCTATTTTTGGACCAAGTTCAAAGGCAACTCATGGTGAGTAAATTCTTCAAAGAACGTATAGCAACTTAAAACTTTGCTGTTACTTACTAAATAATTTTTTAAATAAAATTTATATATTTACTCAAACCAAAATAAAAATATACATACATATGTTCATTCTAATGGAATGAATACAATACAATTTCGCACTGATTGTACGAACGTATTTTGGAAAAATAAATGAAATGCTTGCCTGAAATAGTTTGATAGCCTTCAAATTACAAAAAAAAAAAAATTAAAAAAAAACAATTGAGTGCATTTTTATTATTGTTTTTGAATGCATTAAATGTGTATGTAATAAATAGTTTTTGTTTTAAAATTTTACGGTATTCCCCACAGACATTGTTGCTGTCATCGCCAATGCCACTGGCATACCACACTTGGAATTCGATTGGCAAAGGGAATCCACATTTCAAGAGCGTTTCAATAAAATAATGACAGTTAATGTGGCACCCGCTGTATCAATGATATCAAAAGCTTATCTCAGTATTATCAAATCGAGTTATGAATGGAGCGAATTTACGATTGTTTATGAAACGAAGGAGGGTGAGTCGAATGTGGTAGATAATTTGCTTTTGATTTATATTATTCAATATCTTATGTTAGCTAGATTATGCTATGTTATATCACGTTATGCGATGTTATGTTAAGTATTCTTATGTTATTTTCAATGAAGTTATGTTATGCTGTTATATGCTAGCAGAGCCGAATTTTTTTATGGTGTTATGTTATACGCCGAGCTATTCTATATTATGTTAGGTTGTTTTATGTTATGTCAGCTATGCCAACCGGTTAAACCATTTTATATAAAACATTATGTCCATCAACGTTATGGTTAAATTTTTTTGTTATGCTTGTTATACTTCTTTACTGGGAATATTATGTTTTGTTATTTAATGTTGGATTAGTAGTTATTGTGTGATGTTGTGTTTTACCATAAGGACACTCCCCGAAGGCCTTGGAGAGTGTTATCGATGTTGATGGTCCTTTACCGGATGCAGATCCGCTACGTTCCGGTACCAAGCCCGGCCATCTCGGGAATTTTTTATGACCACATGTGACATTCTTGGCCATACCGCCCTGCAACCCCTTGGATCCATGAGGAGTTCGGGGTCGCCAGAGCCTCCGCTGTTAATGAAACAGGATTCACCACGGATAGGTGTGGTTGACAATTGGGTTTGGAGAAGCTGTATATTGCGCAGGCAACCTGAAAGGGTTGCTCTACACAACCCCTTAAATCTGGTATTTTAGTCGCCTCTTACGACAGGCGCGGGTATATTCTGATCCCCTAACCAGCTGCGGGTGGAGCCGTGTGTAGAAGTCCACGAAAGTGGGGAAAGCTTCTGACCGCCATTCACCTGGGAATGGCCAGAGTGATTCTTTTGCATGCGGTTCAAGCAGCTCACTACTGCCGGTCGGTTGCGGCCAAGTATCCTCAGGGTAGCCGCTAAACATCCATTTAGCGGTGAGCTAATGTGAGAAGGCGACAACCTGGCTAGGCCACTCTGACATAATCGGTTTAAGGGCTAGCCGGGGGAGATCTCATCGGCAGCGTCTGTACACCTCTAGGTGCGGCTGCAAGCGGGCGTCTGTCTTGGAGCAAGCGGCTCACTGTATAAACGTGCAAGTAATATTTTCACCCCCGCTGAGCGGGTTGTGCGCTGGGCTTGGGACCCGCCACGTAAAACCATACTCCAATGAAATATAACAACAACCCTCGGATAAATACACTCTCTATTGATGACGACCATGGAAAACGTTTGAAGGACAATGAATTGAGGGCATGCACCTGGAACGTCTGCTCCCTGAATGGGATTGGTGCAAATGCCCGGCTGATTGATGTCCTCGTCAAAGCAAAATCTGACATCACCGCCATCCAAGAAATGCGTTGGACGAAGCAAGGAAGAAAGAAGATCAAAAGTTGTGACATCTATTGGAGTGGCCATACGAATAAGCGCAGTTTCGGCGTCGGATTCGTTGTGGGAGAGAGACTTTGTCGCCAAGTGCTGGCGTTCACGCCTGTGGACGAGCGTCTCGCCACTATCCGAATAAAAGCAAAATTTTTTAATATATGATTCATATGCGCCCATGCGCCGACAGAGGAGAAAGACGATGAGGTGAAAGACACTTTTTATGAACAATTAGAACGCACATACGAGCGCTGCCCCCGTCATGATACAAAAGTCGTGCTTGGCGACTTTAACGCCAGGGTGGGCAAAGAAGGTGTTTTTGGCCCTACAGTCGGAAAGTTCAGCCTACACAATGAAACTTCTCCTAACGGAATGAGGCTGATTGACTTTGCCGGTGCTCAAAAATGGTCATATCCAGCACGAGGTTCATGCATAAAAAGATACATCAAGCTACATGGCTGTCTCCTGATCGAAATACTCGCAATCAGATCGATCACGTTGTGATAGACGGACGGTATGCCTCCAGTGTTTTAGATGTGCGCACGATCCGAGGACCTAACATCGACTCGGACCATTATCTCGTTGCAGCCAAAATACGCACCCGCCTCAACGCGGCTAAAACCAAAGAACAAAAAACACAAGGAAAGCTAGACGTCGAAAAGCTTCAATCACAACAGACCGCCAATGATTTCGCAACTCGACTCTCACACCTGCTCTCTGAGAGCACAACTCATCCTGAAGGAATACAGGGGCAGTGGGAGCATATCTCCAAAGCACTTCGTACTGCCGCCGAGAAAATAATTGGTTACCGGCGGCCAAGAAAAACAACTGGTACGATGAAGAATGCCGCGTTGCAACCGAAAGAAAAGACGCTCCCTACAGGGCTACGTTAAAAGCGAGCGCGACAAGAGGAGTGTGTGAACGCTATCGTGAGTTGAAAAGGGAAGCGAGACGCTTTTTCAGGAAGAAAAAAGCAGAAGCAAAAAGGCGTGAGTGCGAGGAGCTTGAGCTGCTAGCCACCAGGAATAACGCCCGAAAATTCTACCAAAAAATACGGCGACAGACGGAAGGTTTTAAGACCGGGGCAAACTCCTACAGGAATGAAAACGGCGACCTTGTAACTGATGTCCAGAGAGTGCTTAGATTATGGAGGGAATACTTCTCTGCTCTCCTAAATGGAAGCAGCAATTCACCGCGAAGAGATGAAGAACCCGATCCCGCAATCGATGATGATGGAATATATGTCCCCCGCCCCATTATGACGAAGTTAGAATAGCAATAACCCGATTGAAAAACAACAAGGCCGTGGGCGCTGATGGATTGCCTGCGTAGCTATTCAAGTACGGCAGCGAGGAGTTGGTAAGGCGCATGAAGCACTTCTTAGCAAAATATGGGCTGACTAGTGCATGCCCGACGGTTGGAATCTAAGTGTTCTTTGCCCAGTCCACAACAAGGGGGATACTGCAAAATGCACCAACTATCGTGGAATCAGCCTTCTTAATATCGCATACAAGGTCCTTTCAAGTGTATTGTGCGAAAGATTGAAGCCCACCGTGAACCGGCTGATTGGACCTTATCAGTGCGGCTTCAGACCTGGTAAATCTACCATCGACCAGATTTTCACAATGCGCCAAATCTTGGAAAAACACGTGAAAAGAGAATCGAAACACATCACCTCTTCGTCGACTTTAAAGCCGCCTTCGACAGCACGAAAAGGAGCTGCCTATATGCCGCTATGTCTGAATTTGGATTCCCCGAAAAACTTATACGGCTGTGCAAAATGACGTTGAGCAACACCATCAGCTCAGTCAGAATTGGGAAGGACCTCTCCGAGCCGTTCGAAACTAAACGAGGTTTCATACAGGGTGACCCCCTATCGTGCGATTTCTTTAATTTGATGCTGGAGAAAATTATACTAGCTGCAGAACTTAACCGCACTGGAACAATTACTGGCATATGCTGATGACATTGATCATCGGCCTAAACACCCGCGCTGTTAGCTGTGCTTACTCCAAACTGGAAAAAGAAGCGGTAAAGATGGGTTTGATGGTGAATGAGGACAAAACGAAGTACCTGGTGTCATCCAGCAAAGAGTCAGCGCATACGCGCCTTGGCAACCACGCTACTGTTGGCAGCCAAAATTTCGAAATAGTAAAAGACTTCGTTTATTTGGGAACCAGCATCAACACTAGCAACAACATCAGCACTGAAATCCAGCGAAGAATCAATATTGCCAATAAATGCTACTTTGGAATAGGTAGGCAATTGAAAAGTAAAGCCCTCTCTCGGCGAACGAAAATCATAATCTACAAGTCACTTATCGTACCCGTCTTGCTATATGGGGCAGAAGCATGGACCATGACAACAGCAGATGAAGCGGCTTTGGGAGTGTTCGAGAGAAAAGTTCTTCGAAAGATTTATGGACCTCTAAGCGTTGGCGATGGCGAGTGCCGAAGAAGATTTAATGATGAGCTGAACGAGCTATACGCAGACATCAACATAGTCCAGTGAATTAAAACGCAGCGGCTGTGCTGGCTAGGCCATGTTATGGGAATGAAAGATAATACTCCGGCCAAGAAAGTGTTTCTATCGGAACCCGCCTATGGAAGCGGAGGTAGAGGGCGGCCCCCACTCCGTTGGAAGGACCAGGTGGAAAACGATTTAAACTCCCTTGGTGTGACCAATTGGCGCCGGTTGGCGGAGCGAAGGAGCGACTGGCGCGCCTTGTTGGACGGCCATAACCGTTTAGACGGTTAAGCGCCAATTAAGTAAGTAAGTAACCAGCTACGCCCTGTTCTCATGCTTTTATTTATTATGTTATGTTGAATTTTACTAAGCTGTGTTATGTTATAATACATTGTGATAAGCTAAGTAAGGTTATGTTATGTTACAGTTTTTGCATGATACTTTATATGATGATATGTTACTCCAGCGTAGTTTTATGTTAATTACGTATGATATTGTGCTAATTCAAGGTTTGTTATTATACGCTATGCTATATTTGATTTTTTTATATGACATTTTTTACATTTTAATTTGATTTTATGTTTTTTAAAAAGTTTCATATTACCCACTCTATTACTCCAGTCTTATTCTTATTCTCTTTCGTATCCTCCTTTTTTAATTCTCATTCGCAATCTCATCCTCGTTCGTATTCCCATTCTCATTCTTATTGTTATTCCAATTATCATTTACATTATCATTCTAATTTCCATTTTTGTTCTCCTTACCTTTCTGATTATCTTTATTATTCTCATACTAATTTTCATTTTCATTCTCATTCTCATAATCACTTTAACATTCATTCTTATTCTATTTCCACAGTATAACTCTCATTCTAATTCTCATTCGCATTCTTATTCTCACTCTCATTCACGTTTTAATTTTCATTCTCATTCCCATAAGCATTATCCATCTCATACTAATTATCATTCTTATTCTCACTCATTTTAATTCTCATTTTCATTCTCATTCCCATTCATATTTTGATTCTTATTCTCATTTTCACTCTCGCACTCATTCTCATCGTCAATTTCATTGTCATTTTTATTCTCACTCTCATTATCATTCTCATTTAATTCCCACTCTCGCTTAATTTCTCTTTCTCACACTCATTCTCATCTCATTCGAATTCATATTCACACTCTTCCTCTCTCTATATACTCCCTCTTTGTCATGTGTACTATGCAATGTTATTCTTTGTTTAATTTATTCGATTTTTTAATGATTTTCTTAGACCTCGCCCGCGTACAAGATCTTATGAATATTCAAATAATGAACAACGAATTCATAAAATTACGCTTTATTGAGGATTATAGAAAAGATTTACGTGTTCTCTGGAAGGAGGTAAGTGAGACCTTGCACGAGCAACGTATTGTTATGGATTGTCGACCAGAATCGTTGCAAAACTTGTTAGAGATTTCTAAGGAATTCAAGTTGCTGGGCTCCTTTCGTGTAAGTGATTGAGTAGTTTGCGATGCAAAATCAGGATAATTTGTCTTTTGCTTTCAGAACTGGTTCTTGTCTAATTTGAACACGCATAACTCACCACTGCGCAGCATGTATAATGCCGACTATAAAGCGAATATAACATCTGTGCGAATAAAATTAGTCGACGAGAATCCTTATGGACGAAAGAAAACGCGAATAAGACCGATTGATGTGAGTACTAACTAATTATGTGGGTACAGTTACTCCCTGCGGGTAGAATACTGGAATTTCGTTTCTACTTTCCTAAAGAGGCAGAAAAAATACACTGGTATAACGAAACCGACATGCAAATGGAAGGATACCCTTAAGGCTGTTAATTATCTGTTGAATTGGACAAGCTACGGTCGACAAGATATCCATAAATTCTGGAACAGAAGGGGCATATTAAAACAACAATCATATCGATCGATATCTGTCTTCGCCAATGAAAACAGATGTCGGTGGAACTCCTATACATTACGGCGAATTTACGACCAGCCTTACACTACGGAAACCAAGTTATACGGTCGACTGTGGTGCGATCGAGAGTAGCACATTCAGGCTGAACTATCTTGCGATTGTTTAAAGAATGTCACAGATATGGGAAGTCCTTTACCGAATAATGTTGTATTTTTGTCCATTATTAGGGGTAGGTTGTTGAGAAAAGATAATGATGGCCTCTATTGAGGCTAAGCTGATTTTAAAACAGAACACTACTTTTTGAAGGGTTGGCGTGAAGGCGACATTTTCGTGTAGAAAAGAAAACACCATAAGTATTAATGCAGATTATTCTATATCGTTTCTACATTTGTCTACAACCAGTCCTGATCTATGGATGGACTTAAAAAGGATCGAAAATACTCGACTACTGCAAGTTTTTAGTGCACTGAAAAAAGGAAAGAATTTTAAATAGTTTTTCAAGAGCTGGGTAGGTAGCGCCACGTTCATTATGATAGGGTACCTCCAACCAAGCACGAGAGGTATGGAATCAACTCTTGATCGTCATCCCAGCTCATTTATTGGAACGAACCAGTCTTGAACCAGTTTTCTATTTCTCATTTTCGCATGGAGTACTATTGGAAGGTCGGTTGACATCACCATGAGTGAGGTTAGATCTTGAAGTAGTTCAAAAGTATTTGTTTAAGTAGTTATAGAAGTCTGATCGCCATTCAATCTGCTTAGGAGGCAGATTTCCCCCTTGTATGAAGCCGAGCTCGAGAGAATATGAGTTCTCGCGTATTTATCGTTTGAGGACCAAGTTCTAAATCACAGAGTAGCACTAGTTTAGAAGCCTTTTTTAAAAGATCCAGACACATGTATTTCTCTTTATCCTTCTTTACAGGAGATCTTTGGCAATCAAACTATGTTACCCATTTTAATGTACGATGCTGTTATTTTATTTACCAATGCGGTAAAGAATGTTATTACCACAATGGGAACTTTTACAGAACCACAAAAACGCTGCGAGTTTAATTACTTCAGGGGCAATATTGGCGGCGGCGGTCGAACGTGGTATGTGGGGCAACAAATCGTGCAAGAAATGAAAATGGTATGAGAAAAAAATCTCAGACAATGCAAATAATTAAAATAATCACAACATTTCTCTTTCTCAAAGATCTCCGAAGATGATGTTGAGCCACCATTCAAAACAGAAAATTTGAAAATCGATGATAATGGTCAACGCACTCAATTCAATTTGGAAATTTATAAGCCGACCACAGGTGAAATTCTAGCTATTTGGCATTCAGACGGCACTATTGGTCCACCAACTACCGTACAAGTAGCGGCTAGTAGTTCCGCCACTGCACCCGACTTTTCGCTTGGACGGAAACTTTTCATTGTGGCAACACGCTATGAGGAACCCTATTTCATGTTGAAGTGAGTAATAGCCCGTTGGCTGCTTGCTGTTACAAAAAAGGATTACACATCCATTGTTGACAGTTTCTACACACAGAGAAGATGCTGAAAATTTGCGTGGACTAGAAAAGTATGAAGGTTATGCGGTTGATTTGATACAAAAACTTTCGGAGATAATGGATTTCGATTATGATTTCTTAATTGAACGTAGTACGGGCAAGTTGAATCCGGAGACGGGCGAATGGGATGGTATTATAAGAAGATTGATTGATCATGTAAGTAATTGGTGAGACGGTTTTTAAAACAAAATGATCAAAGGTGTTTTCTAATGTATCTCAGCAAGCCCAAATTGGTATTTGTGATTTGACGATTACGCAAGCTCGCCGTAAAGTGGTCGATTTTACTGCTCCCTTTATGCAACTGGGTATAAGTATATTGTATTATAAAAGACCACCAGCACCAAAGAATGTCTTCGCCTTTTTGGAACCTTTTGCCGAGGAGGTGTGGTATAATATGATGTTAACTCAGCTTGTGATGACTTTGCTGTTTGTGTTGTTGGCAAGGTAAGTTACTACGACAGCCCCTTGGTCAAGTCGTCTTAGAGTAGCAGAGGTTCTCTATCTGGAACTGCCCAATCTTTAGCTTAGCTACTGAAGTCCGGAAGGTACCTATTTTGAGTTTAAGGCGCTACTAGACAGTTGGAAAATGTTCATTAAAGTATTTGTCAGTTTAAGTCTTAATCATTGGCTCGACTAATGTCTATAACAAGAAAAATTTAGGTTCAATAGAGTATAGCTGTAAAGGCAAGATGTGAATAAAAAAGTAAAACTGATCGAGGAAAGTTTCTTGTCAGGAAACCTCGAGAGTTTTAGTTATAGCAATGACACGCCTATTGAGAATACTTGGAGCTTGTCTCCGCTCACAAAATGGAGGCACAATTTTCAAGTAAAAAGGAGACTTATTTTTAAGACCACGCTCTCACCGGTAGCCAACAAACCTCACCACTTGATTTTCGGGGAGTCCCCGAAGGTTTATGTCTTTTTTCTAATCCACATGGCGGTGAGAGTTCAAGGTTCTAATGAATAGCGTAAAAATTAAGGTGCGCTGTAGCTCTGGGATAGGTTCGAACCAACCGAATAGTATGCGAGCTTCGAAATCCTCTTGACTAAGGCAGATGAAAGAAGATCGATTCTTTTCTTAGGCTTTCATGTTTGATGTGAAAAGCGGCTTAAACTTAACGGACTTCTTTGACAGTCAAGCAGACGTTTTAGTTGCGCTTATCGGCTGTCCAGCAATGCTAGCACAGGCTTGAGGAATGGTGAAATGGCCTTTGGAAAGTCAGACGTGACAGGACTAGGCCTATTACTTAACCGAGACAAATCTAACAAGTCTTCTTGATAGGACCTCTAACTCCGCTCTGAGTACATTACTTTCTCATTGAATTTTCTAAAAACTCACTGTATCGTATTTGTATTTTACAGATTTTCACACCACGAATGGAAGAATCCAAATCCTGCTGACCCCGATCCGGTGGAACTTGAAAATATATGGAACAAATCAAATTCATTTTGGTTGATGATCGGCTCTATTATGCAGCAAGGTTGTGATATACTGCCCAGGTAAGTCCAACTGAAGAGGTGAGTTTTAGTATGATTACGGAGACACAGACTTAGAAAACAACAAATCGCAAAACAAAAGCGTTGACAGATAAAGATAGACATGAAGCCAAAGAGGAAGACGAAACTGACGTAAACAACAAAAGTGAAGCCAAGCCCATGGCTTAGAGTATAACCCTTCGCCGCTTTTGAATAATCCTACGATGTAAGCAGCCACAACAACAAGGTTAAGATGAAGAAGGCTAATACAAACGATAAAATAACGTAGAATAAATAAGAACAGTAGGACTAAAGCAGATTCGAATAAAAACACAAAAATTAATACTAGGATTAAGAAAAAGACGAATAAAAAGGAAACCGGCAAAGACGAAGACAAAGCTCGATGGACTGAAGCGAAGACAATAACGAAATCTAGGTCTTCGACAAAGAACGGAACCTACATAAAGACGGGAACAGGAACAACGAGGAGACCAAAAAAGGAAACGAATGTAAAGACAATGAATAACTGAAGTCAACACCGAAGGCTAAGGCAATGACGAAAACAACGATAAACCCGAGAAGACAAAAACACGTTTAAAGCGAAGGCAAGGATGAATACGAATCCATTATAAGGCTTTAGATGAATTCGTCTTTATCTTTGTCTCCGGTCTTGGCGTCGTCGTTGTCTTCGTCGTCTTTGTTGTTGTTGTAGAGATAAGGATAATCCCCGAAGGCCTTGGGGAGTGTTATCGATGTTGAAGGTCCTTTGCCGGATCAGATCCGGTACGTTCCGATAACAAGCACCACAAAGGTACTAGCCCGACTTATCTTGTTTGGTTGATCTTCCGACAGGGTGGATAAATGAGTATATTGGAACGATTTTCCGTCAAATTTGACAAGGGATGACGGAAAATCGTTCCAATATCATCCCTTGTCAAATTTGACGGAAAGTCGTTCCAATATACTAGCCCAACTATATCGGGAACGATTTGGTATGACCACATTAAACCTTCTAAGCCATTCCGCCCTCCCACAAGTTGCCTTCGTCTTATGGTTTTTTTGTTATTGCTTTAGTCTTCGTCTTGGGATTTTCCGGACGCGAAAACAAATGCAAAGATGAAAAAGTTAAAACGAAAAGGGAATGTAAAAAAGTCGAACACGAAAAATTAATTTCGACCCACATAACTCTCTCATCCAACAGAGGTCCTCCAATGCGTATTCTCAGCAGTATGTGGTGGTTCTTCACGCTTATGATGGTCAACGCTTACATTGCCAATCTGGCAGCTTCACTTACTAGCAACAAAATGCAAAGTGATATTAATAGTCTCGAAAGTTTAATCGATCAAAATAAAGTAAAATATGGCACAATGGCGGGTGGTAGCACTTCGGTTTTCTTTTCCGAATCCAATGAGACGGACTACAAAAAGGCATGGAATCAAATGATATCATTCGCACCATCCGCATTTACATCGAGCAATAAAGAAGGTGTCGATCGTGTACGTAAAGGCGAGGGTAATTATGCCTTCTTTATGGAAACCACATCAATGTCGTACAACATTGAACGAAGTTGCGATCTAAAGCAAGTTGGTAGTCAAATCGGTGAAAAACATTATGCATTAGCAGTACCATTGGGTAATAAGAAAAATTTGCTGGTTTTTAGTTTCAACGCTGCCTACTAATTTCATAATTTTCTCTATTTTTGTACAGGCGCTGAGTACAGTTCCAACTTGAGTGTGTCTATTTTACAACTCAGCGAAAAGGGTGAACTCTTTAATCTCAAGCGACGTTGGTGGACGCCAAGAAATAAAAATTTTAGCTGCACGAAATACGTGGAGGTTGATGGTGATGAGCTATCCATAATTGAATTAGGTGGTGTATTTTTAGTGTTGGGCGCTGGTGTGTTGGTGTCTTTTATTATTGGTCTTTGCGAGTTCTTGTGGAATGTACAAACTGTCGCTGTTGTGGAGAAGGTAGGCTTTGTAGAGTTTTTAGAAAAAAAAATTGTAAAAAAAATCAAAAATACTATTCTTTTAGACCACACCTTGGCAAGCTTTTAAAGCCGAGCTTTGCTTTGTTTTAAAATTTTGGATTACGAAGAAGCCAGCGAAAATTTCCGAGAGCACTAAAACTTCCGTTTCATCGAAGTCATCTTCGAAACGTTCAAGAGAACGTTCTAGAGACCGTTCACGTTCTCGTTCGCACAACAGTCGTGTTAGTGGTCGCTCGCGTAGAACGGTTAAATCGAAGATCTCTCAGCGCGAGCGAGAGCGTGAACGTAGTGAGCATAGTCGGAGATATTACGATTAAATAATTTTGTATAAAATATTTATTGACTAATTGTTGACAAAAACTTAGTTCTGCTAAATTTGCATTTAATTAAAATAAATAATTTGAAGTAAAGTTTTTTATGGGAAATAATTTTTAAATCAACTTAGGAATTTATGCGATAAAAATATTGATCTATAAGCAGGCAGGATCGCTTTGATGTCAAAAAATCTTTCCACATTCTGTGGAGGAATACAGAATGTAAGCGTAAGGTTTGTGTAAGCTTAAGTTAAGGGTAACCGCAGTCTTTGAAAGTGGCATGTAAGCGTAATTGTAGTCACAACACTATAGCATACATAATGTGCTACAATGTACGTGGTAGAGTTGATATGAGCGAAATCAGGCAGCGAATCCAGGCGATGCAAGGCAAGGAAAGTAACGGAACTGAAATGAAAACATAAGTAAAAAGAAAAGGAAAGTAGAAGGAAGAAAATATTATAACTCAAAACCGAAGTGCTAACGGCTTGCTCTCGACAAGTCTTCGGTGTGTTATCGACTGTTTGTTATCGAAGTATTATATATGTATTTGATATGGATAACAAAGGCTATCAATGAGTAACTGATTTTTTATCGACGAATTATCGATTTTTTTTTGACAAGTTATCCGTTTTTTATCGAAAAGTATTCGACATGTTATAAAAAAGTTACAGCTAACGATACGTTATCAAAAAGTTATCGATTTTATATAGATGTGTTATCGGAGTGTTACAAATTTGATTACGTCTTCTTTTAGATTGGTTGTCGAAAAGTGATTGATTTGTTATCGATATTCTATGAAATAGTTATCGATTTGTTCTTCAAATATTAGGTATTATATAGTGATGAATTTGAATGTCAGTGACCGTGACACAAAGTGCCACGGCGTCATATATAATCAGGCCCTTAAGCATCTGTCCTTGGGGGAACGTTCTGGGTAGTTAGAAAGGACGTAAAGAAGATACTTTATCTCTAATTTTCGTATACAGACGTTCCCAAGCGAAGTCTCTACAAGCAGAATTATATTATTTCTTGTTAGGTGAGTAGTTTTTGTTGTTTACTACGCAAATTCATACATACAAATCCTTACCCCTCCATTAACCACTTAAAATACTGATATTCACTTTCGCTTCTATAAAAATGTGAATATTTTTTTATTGTTGAATATGTACCACTCAGGGGCGAATTCCACGCAGGAGAAGTAGGCACATGACCGAGGGGTCCCACTATTATAATCCCAATTTTGGGTTAAGTTACAAGTGAAGTTCCATACGGTTGCTATGCCTTATTGTGTCAGATACCGTGGATCGAACGTCTGTATATTGATACGGCAAATTTTGAACACGATTTTTCGCTTCAACAGTTATCATAAGATTAGATGCTCATCTTAGCCGGGTAAGTGCCTATTAAACAGTTCCAGTGAGAACCCTTACCACATATGAAATTTCTTATTTATACGGGGTTAAACGTTTTTAGTAGCAAATTAATCCAGATGTATCGAGGAAAGACGTTACCATAGCGATTTCGCCTTGAAGTGCGATGGTATTTCGTTCAGATATCTGTGCCATTTACCGATCTACTCATTTCCTAAGACGTAGACGGCAAATAATTAATGATAGCGCAGCCACAATGATCACTGAGCTGAAAATAATATATTTCGGTCTACGTTTAGTCTGATATGACAGCTTTATTTTGCTGCTGAGAAGCTTGTTCTAGGTATAAATACACTCAGAATAGCGGCGACCCCATTTAGAGAATTTTTAAATTAAATTTGTATGTTAAATACAGCTATTGACGCCAAGTCCTCAATATCTTAAATCCGTCCCAGTTTGTACTTAAAATAATTCTAGAATGCCACTGCTAGTAGAGAAAGTGCTGCAACGTGATGAAATGTTGGCATATGGCGCGACACAATGATGACGTTCGCGTAGAATTTTCCAAAAAATTACTTGATTGAATATTCAGTTTTAAGTAGACATACATATATATATATATATATATACATAGCGCAGCGAACGGAAAAACAGCAGGGGTAATTTTTTTTTCAAATTTAAGGAAAAACTCCTCTGAACTTGGCACTAAAACAATGCAAACGAATCTCTAAAATATTTTCGAAAAAATTCGAATATTGGAGAACATTTTATGAAAATTTCGAACTTTTTATTCGGTGTTCTCTGGGTCTCTTTCTATGAATTGTGTAGCTGAAACTATCCCAACCAATCTTAAAATCGTATTCTGAGAGTTTGGAAAATCCTAGAAAATATCGAACTTTTTATTTGGAGTTCTCTGAAGTTCTCAAGTGTGTGCAGTTTCGTAGCGCAAGCAGTACAATTTATGGATATTTCAAAGTTTTTTTTTTTTTTTTTTTTTTTTTTTTGAAAAATTTTGTTTGGACAGTGTTTTGGATTTTCCTCCATAAAGGTATTAAACCTTTTTTTATATGGAAAATTTCCAACTGCCTTTGGAAAAAAAATTATCAAAAATCAATGCAAATTTGTATAGCCCTATAAGTTGTACTTTGTTAGACTAAAATTGATTGGAATACAAAACTGCTTATTCAAAAAAAATCACAGAACTTCGAATAAAATATTTGAAATATACGTAAAGATTTCGTACTTTTTCAAAAACATTTTGCAGATTGGTTTGCAAAGTTTCAGTTTGAATTTTTCGTAAAATTCTCTCAAGTTTTCGTATTTTTCGGAGATTGATTTGCATAATTTCATTTTGAAATTTTCGTAAAATTTTGTCGAGTTTTCGAATTTTTTGGAAAACGTTTTGGATATTGGTTTGCAAAGTTTCGACTTCAAAATTCATAGTTTTCTCAAAATATGGAAATTTGAAAAAATAATAAAAATTTAACTGACAGAATTTAAAAAACATTAGCACTTCTATTTTTCTGTACACTGCTGTACATTGTACGTATATATGTAATTCTTACTATATATTTTGTTTTTATGTTTTAGTTTTTATATCTTTTTTGTGGTGTTCTGGACTTTTAAATTTTGATAATTTTTCCCAGACAAAACAGATATCAACGTGACGAAGACAAACGCCGGAGAGCTAAGCGTCCACTCACTGCACAGCGTATGGATTGGCCAATGGTTTGCCTCGCAAATAAAATATTAAAAATTCAAATTGTTGGACTCTCTAAATATTTTAATGTTGGAAAAGTTCAATTTTCAATTTCCATTTCATTTTAGCTGTGATACACGAACGGCGCGGATAATATTTTGGATTTTTAAAATTAGCACGGAAGACCGCGTTTTTTATTTAATGTGTATAAGTAGATAAAAACAAGCAGATAAAATATCGAAACAGAAACAACAACAACCTGTGATAATTCATTAAAAAATGCGTGTACTATAAAAAATTATATTAAATAAAAAGGCATTCACAAACAACAACAGCTCAAAATGTCGTATCGGTGAAAAAGATGCAAAATTTAACAATTGAAAAATTCACAAGTGATCAAGTTTTTAAGTACATTCTCAAGGAAATTGTCTATACAAATTATAAAATGTGTTTTGTTATGGGATTTATGCTTTAATATATGGATAATTTTAAAATGTATTATAGGCAGCTATAATTTTGTTTGTAATTTGAGGTTATGTACCCTGACACTGTGAAAATGCATTTTATATTATACCCTCTACTTCCCCTTATATTTGCTCAACTTACATCGCCATACACAACTAAATATGAAGTTGTAAAGATCGGTAAGTTTTTAGTTTAAAACTTTTACTATCTCATCAAATGGTACATCCATATATACAAAAAACGCAGGTGTGATATTCTACAAAGACGAATTGGATTTGGTGAATGCTTTTGATACGGCCATACGTGATATCAATGAACTCGAAGTGAATATACGTCTGGAACCATTGAAACATTTCTTGAGCTATGATGATAGCCTCACTCTGCAGGAAATGGGTAAGTTGTGAGATAAAGCATTATTAAATTTTAATCGGGCTGTTATGAAAAGTTCAGGTTAGGTTCATGTGACTACTGGACAAAGCACTGTCTAATTATAGTTTTGAATATGTGGGAGATTCGTGCCTTGTAACATCTACCACGGACAGGTAAAAAAAAAAGCGCAAGCTGAAGTCCTGGTGCTGGCTTTATGTAGAAAGAGAGTCTTCACCGCCAAGTTATGTCGTTTAAGCCTGTGAACCAGCGTTCTCACGCGATCTGGATTCAGCTTCGGTAGCACATACGACCTACTTCTGTGATAAACTAGAAAAGGAATAGAATTGCTACCCCCGTTTGACACCAAGCACATGCTTCGCTGCCTTAACGCTAAGAAGGAGTCTGTGGCCTAAAGTCAAAAAAACCGGTTCTCATGTGTTACATGGCTGACTATTCGGATAGAAAGATATGAGAGTTATCACCCACAGTCACATGAACAAAAAGGTTATACCTGCGTGTGATTTGAAAAAAAAAAAAAAAATTTGAAACAGAAAGAAATGTGGGTGAGGGTATTAATGAAAGGTGAAAAAGAAATATGAGGCTTGTCCTGACAGGTGGAGTTTCCCTATCCACTTCAGTCAATCTTGCGCGAAACCGTGGACGCTGAGTGTGAAGACGGTGATGAAATACTCCGTCCAAGACTAAAAGCCAGCTTGTGATGCAGCAAATCTGCTTGCCAACGCTCCTCACTACCTAAACATACAGTTTCGTAATATACGAACGGATTAAGGCCAAGGAGCAAGCATACATCCACTCTTGTGCAAAATATGGTCGGAATAGCGCATACATGCAGATTGGAATATAAGTATGCTTTGTCCCACACACAAAACAGGCAATCCCAGAGGCCCCAGCAGCTATAATGGAATTAGTCTGCTTAATATTATATCTAAATTATGAGTAAGAACTTTAGTTCATTGTGGCTTACTATGGCATAATTTAATTGAGTAGATAACTCAAAATGTAGACCTCTCATTATAACTGTCCTGATGTATGGTCGAAGTCATGTACAGTGTCGAAAGACGAAGAGTAGGTTGAGAAATAAGTATATGGTGAAAGAGTGATTAGAGAGTGGGTAAAAGCTGGGTAAAGTTACCGATTTCATTTTACCGATTGAAGTCCTTTAAGAATTTTGAAAGGGAACTCAAGCTTCATAGCTGTGAAATAAAAAAAAAAAACGATTTCCTCAGTTACATATAACCATTTTAACTGGCCCTGCTGGGATATATCTTTATTTACGATTTCTCTGAGAACCGAGTCCTTTTCACAGTGTACAATTATTTTTTATGTTTCAACAGCTTGCGAACTGATCGATAACGGTGTCACCGCTATATTTGGACCAAGTTCAAAGGCAAGCACTGGTAAGCATGTTTTTTCTTCTTTTGTTTGAATTTTTTCTTTGACAAAACTTGCAAGAAAAGAAAAAAAAAATGAAAAAATGAGAGTATATTTTTAAATTGGCAACTAAAAAATTACACCTTTTTAATTTTTTTACACTTTTTATGTAGTCATTAAATATAAGCATCTTATGTGTGTATGTGTGTTGAATGTTTGTTGTTTGTATGTTTACTTTTTTGTTTAAGAAAATATATTTTTTTTATGTTTTTATTATTTAATATAATATTAAGTAAACACATTATGATCTTGAAAATATGGCTAATAGTTTTTTTTTACTTAATTTTTCTACAGAAATCAATAAAATATTTTTTATTTACTCCTAAAACTTATGAGCTTTCTGACATTATGACTTGCTATAAAACAATATTTGGATTTTAAACAGGCCATCTAATTTTATGCCTTATGTTATTTCCAGTTGGCTTGTTAGTTTGTTGTATGTTATGGTTAATTTAATTTGAGAACTTTCTCGTAAATATCGAATACGTAAACTTTTTAATTTTTTGAATGATGTTTACATATTAAATTAGCTTACAAGGTACAGCAGTGAACAGAAAAATAGCAATGGCAACTATTTAACAAATTTTGTCAACGAAATTTTTATATTTTATTATCGATATACTTAATAAAAAAATTCTATGAATTTTCCGACTTATATTATGTAAGCCAATCGAGAATTTTCAAAATTTTGAATTAAAATTGCTTTGAGAAAACATTTTTGTAAACTAATTATAGTCCAACAAAGTACAAGTTATAGAACCCTCAAAATTCGCATTGATTTTTAAAATTTTTCTTCCGCAGGGTTTTTTAGATGTTCCTCCATGCAATGTATGATTTTTTTTATATGGAAGAAAATTGGTTTTTTGATGTGACGCAGATCTTTACTGGTTGTAACTGGACTCCCATCTGATTACACATCTTAATCGTCTTCAAACGGGACCCAAACTTAGAAATAACATCTTTGATTGTGGTATTGCCATTTGAAGTAGGAGACTGAGAAACATTTTTCTTTCGATGTTTAAGTACTACGCTTATTACTAGAAATGTTTCAGTTTTGGAACTTAATTTTTGAAACAAAGTTTGAAATAAACCTATGGAAACAGCTATAGCACATTTATTTACAAATAAGGGGCGTGTCATCTCCCATAAAAACTTTCTCCTTAACATCAAGATTTTTGCAGGGACTATTATATTCAAAAAGTAGTTCACGTTGTTCGATTTGTTAAACATTTCGTTCATATGTAGATAAATTTTTGTTTACATAGCCATAGAAAGTATTATTTTCGAACGATAGGGAGAAACATGCAGAGAATGAAAAATGTGCCAAAATAGAGTGAGGGGATGTGAGAGTGATATAAAGATAAAATTAAGGAAAGGGAGAGGAAATGTAAGCCCCTCACACCACCATTTTCAGTAGAAATTTTCACCCACTGTTTTTCCTTCCCTCTTTCCCCCATTTTCTTCTCTTCAAACGATCTTTACAAAAAATAAAATTTATGATTCATGTCGGGGAGGGAGGGGAGGAAGTGAGAGGCGGACATAAGTTGAGATAGAAACATGATGGAAGCGATGATATTGAAGATTGAGGGAGAGTCTTCTTTCAGTTAATTTTCAAGCGTTTTCTTTCAGTTCATTTCTTTCCCAATTGCCTCATTATATTATTTCCAAAAGCAAAAATCCAAATATTTCCAAAAAAAGAAAAGCCTCTCAGAATTTATTTTAATTTTGAAATATTTCACCAATTTTTTCAAACATTGAAATTGCCATTATTTGGCGTTATATTGCAGAACTTTTTTTTCATCTTCGGTTACCCTACAACTATTAAAAAATTACCAAAAACAATTTTACTTGAAATATACTTCATATGTGGCCCGGCCTATGAAAAGGTGGCTTATGACTCAAAAAAGAAATTGCGAGAAACAGCTGTTTAAGATAAACAATGCATTTCTTCAGTTTCTTAGTAGTTTTCCTTTTTTTGAGTCATAAGCCACCTTTTCATATGCCGGGTCACATATATTGAAATTTCTTGACTTTTGTGAAAATTTGAATATTTTTGTGCAGAACGACTTTTAAAAACTTTAAGAATTACTGAAAAGCTGCTCGGAATAGTTTTCTTTTATTTTGTGGGAAAAAATTTGGAAATCAAGAATCCTATAACAAAAATAATTCCAAGATCGGATTCGAGCTGAAGGCCTATAGCAACAAATTCAATGATAATCCTTTTTGTTTTTATTATTTAAGAATTCATGAACTTAAAACCGGCTTATTTCAATATTCAATTATTATGTTTCTCTGAGAGAAACTGAAAAGAAAGAAAGAAACATTTACTGGCATATTGCCATGGTACCATTTCGATAACCGCCACGTAATCATCATCAGGCAATTTCGTAATGTTATCAAAGGTTTCACCGAGATTCGAACCGCGAATCACACGGTGAAACTGCAGTTGCCTTAACCACTAGGCTATCTTGCTTGTATTTGTTTCCTTGCTTAATTCAGTTTATCTCATTTCTACACTAACAACACAATTGAGAGATTCTGTCTCTATATTAATTTGTGTGTTATGTAGATTTGTTTTTGTAAAGTTCCTTTTCGTTGCGAATGAGAAGCTTTTGTAAACTCGGACTTAGTTTTACATATTTATGTTTGCTTGTTTAATGATGTGTTCAATTTATATTTATCATTTAAGAATTCATGAGCTTAATACCGGCTTATAATAATTGAATATTCAATTATTATATTTTTCCGAGAGAAAAGTTTTTTTTTTAATTTTTCTATACGCTTAAGGCACACTACGCTAAATGGTTAGCGAATTCGAACCTGTCGTCCTTTATCAATAGGACGATTAAAAGAACAATTGTTATAACAAAAATAATGAAAAGTTACTAAAAATTTTTTCTTAATTTTTATTTGTTTAATATTTTACTTATTAATATTGAAAGTTCATAAATTTTGTTTGTTTTTTTAAATGTAAAAAGGTATCATACTTTTCCAGAACTTGCTAATCCTATCTAATCTAAATCTAATACTATTGGAAAGCTACTCAGAACAGTATTTTTCGTTTTTCGGTGTGCCAACCTTATTGGAATACAAACAAAATTTCATGTTTGCTTAAAACAAAAATAAATACTTTTTTTCTGAAACGGTATAATACAAATACTGATGTTTGTTTTATTGGCATTTTCATCTTTCAGTTAGTTCGCATTTTGAAAAACAAATTTTACTTTCGAAAAAATGTTCGAAATACTTTGTCTACTACTTTCTGGTATTTGCGTTTGGATTGCAAAATTACGAAAATTTTTCGTTTTTTATTTTGTTCTAAAAATTCGTAACACAGAACGGCAAAAGTCATTGACATTAGCAATTGTAAATAAATATGTACATATGTATAGATAAATACACATCGAAATCATTTGGATAAATAGTTTGAGCATTGTTTACTAAAAATGCTCTCCGAGAGTTTTGCCAATCGTAAATGCATAAATGTATTTGACACTCTTACTCATTTTCTGTTTGTATTTAGTATAATCATTCAAATTCATAGGAAATCCCTCATTACAACTGCGTGACGTAATGTCCCCAAAGCTCAGAATCTCACGGAACTTTGAAGTGTCGATTGTGGACAGGACCCACTGGGATATAGGGAATCCTTATAACGACCCTGATTCAGAGGTCTGGTACACGGATGGATCGAAATTCGATGACGGAAGAATGGGAGCTGGCATCTATGGGCCAAACTTCAAAAAATCGATACCAATGGGATGTTACCCCACCATATTTCAGGCAGAAATTCATTCAACAGAGGTCTGTGGTAGATAATGTCTGCGGAGAGGCTCGACATCGAAGAGCATCTACATTATGTCGGACAGCCAGGCGGCACTGCATCCCTTGCAATCCTACATAGTTACATCTAAGCTGGTGGATGAATGCACTGAAATCCTTAATGCCCTGGGAGCCAAAAACAAGGTTTTGTTGGGATGGGTTCCCGGACATCACGGACATGAAGGTAATGAACATGCAGATTACCTAGCAAAGCTGGTAATGCTACATCAGCATTCCATGGTCCAAAGCCCTTATGTGGACTCACAAAAGCACACACCAGGGAAACTATTACTAACTGGGAAATTAAGCAATTCAGACGTCACTGGATAGATTGCCCAGGGCAAAGGCAGGCCAAACTGTTTATACTTCCGCAACGAAGGTACCAGCCAAACTCATTAACCTAAGCAGGGAGGACCTAAGAACTCTTACTGGGTACTACACGTGACACTGCGGTCTACGATATCACCTAAGTAAATTAAATCTATCTGATACCCAAATTTGTCGTTTCTGTGAGCTGGAGGATGAAACGCCGGTTCACATTCTCTGCGAATGCGTCGCTCTAGCTAGGCAGAGACTATCCCAAAGGTCGCAGTGCTTCCAGACCAATCAATAATAATAATAATAGTATAATCATTATTTGTTATCTACTTTTATTACAATGCCAATTGTATGAGTTTTCTCTCACAAATTAGTAGCTATAAAACATTTTTTCGATACAAAAAAAAAAAAAAAAATTATTTCCAAAACATAAGATCTTGGCGTCAAATCGTGCTCAAAGCCTTAACAATACTTTTTTGTCATTATTTTTTATGATATATATTTTTTTAATTTTTATTTTTATTTTAAATTAGAATATTTATATATTATTCTTTATAGATGTATAATTTTTGAAAAAAAAAAATTAAAAAATTATAAAATATTTAATTGAAAGACAGAAAAATTTTACTAAACTCTACCCTTTTCAAAATCATCCAACTTTATCAGATATCGTTGAAGTGATCTGCAATACAACTGGCATTCCACATCTACAATTCGATTGGTATCCAAAGGAAATCGATCGTCATAGTCGTAATCATAAAATGACCGTTAATGTGGCGCCTACGGAGAAAATGCTGTCAGTAGCATATCTAGATATTTTGAGAATGGAGCGTTTGAACTGGAAATCATTTACGATCGTTTATGAGAACAGTCGAAGTGCGTAAGATTAGAGATGGCGAGTTTAATATATATCAAAGTCGGGTTCTATTACCTTCACTAATCTTAATCTCATTCCCCATTCAGGTTTAGCGCGCATGGAAGAATTATTTAGTTGGCGTCAATTTCATAAAACTGGCATTAAATTATGACATTTTAATCGCGGTGATGATTATCGTATTCTCTGGAAGCGTATTAGTAATACACGTGAGAAAAATGTCGTATTGGATTGCCCTTCGGATATAGTCAATGATGTAATGAATGCTTCTATATACTTTAATATGACAGGACAGTTTAATGTGAGTTTTTAAAGATTATATCATTTAAAAAATTCTGAACACTTAAAAAATTTAATTTTCTCTTCATGTATTCTAGTACTGGTTCCTGACAAGCTTAGACACTCATATAAGCAATATTAGCTCTTTGTATTCGGCGAAATTTCTTGCCACAATGATTGCTGTGCGTTTGCGTCCTTTTATACCACCGCCTGTGCATTCAGAGACGGACATTTTCGCAGACGAAGAGGAGGAGAAGGTAAGTAAAATGTAAACTAGATTTGGTCAGAGTTGCAAGTTACCAACCTTTCATGATATATGAACATACTCGTAAGGGTGTCAAAATAGGACACTATGACTTCAAAAAATTTTGGGATTCTTTCAGAAATCATCAATCGAATAGATTTGAAGTTATCTCTAAATGATACCTAAAATAATGCTGAACGGATCCCAAAATCGGTTCCGAAATAGTATCGAAATGATTCCGGAAATAGATCCTGTAACATGCCTGAAATGGTACTGAAATTATGCAAAAATTGTTCCCAAATGTTAGGTTGAATATTTCTAAAATTATCCTAAAATTGTTTCGAGCCGATCCCAAAATAGTTTCGAAATGATTGCAAATATAATTCCGAAGTGATTATTTACCGGTGCTTAAATCGTTTTGAATTAGCCTTGAAATTATTCTGTAGCTCTGTAGTGATAGGTAAACTAGTCCCAAAGTTATCCAGATATTTTTTGAAATTGGTATTGCTCGCAATGATTTCAAAAATAATCCAGAACGGATCCTAAAATTGCCCTTATGTGCAGCGAAATAGTTTCGAAATTAAGTTCTATATTTTTTACTAACTACCATTCTAGCTTTAATTGCATCTGCAAAAAGAGTTGTAGGCCCTAAAAGCATTGTTCACTTCTCACCAAAATCTTCCTTAATTTTGATAGTAATAATTTCTTTTTATTTTCAGTTAATTTCCGCGAGAAGTAAATTACTTTATGATGCAATGGTTTTGTTTTTTAATGCAGTGCGAACACTAATGAAAAGTTCACGCTACCAAGAACCGAAGGTACGTTGCAGTAGGGGGTTTTGGCGGACAGGACTACAGCTTTTAGATCAAATGAAAATTGTGAGTATTTATTAACCCAATGTAATTTGTATCAATAAAAAAATTAGATAGGAATAACGTTATGGCGGCTTTTTATGAAAGCTCATAAAAACTCTTGCTGTAGCTTTCACGAATTAGTTTTTTGATTCTATTTTAATTACGTTTTTTGATTTGCTATCAGTTTTTTCTTGGTTTTTGAAATTTCACATGCTTTCAAAATTTTTAAGGCACTTACTTATACTTCCAGCTTACATCAGCCAACGTTACTCCCAATTATAAAACGCAAAAAATGCGCATTAACGAATATGGCGAACGTGATGATTTCAATTTAGAAGTATACGATCCGATGGTGGAACATATAACACATATTTGGAATAAATATCAAAATTTAGTACCATACGAAGATATAGTTGAGACGAGAGAATTGAAAAAGAGTAAATTGAAGGAGAAAGAAGATCTATCACCCAAACGAAAAAAGTACACAGTGGCAACACGTGTTGGTGAACCATATTTTATGTTTCGGTGAGTGGGGGATTTTACATATTTAAAAATTGCTCTTTTTCAGCTGAAATGAATGTTTGAAAATTTAATATGTTAAAATGGTACCTTGTTTTCATACTACATCAGATGATTAATGACTTGTGTCAAGTTTCGAATACTCGAATAATTCGCAATTTTCCATATTATTAGAATCTAAAGGATATTGCCTAGTAGAAGCAATTACACCGAAATTCACTTCGAAGTCCTCGAATATAAAAATAATAGACATGTGCATAAAAATATTGCAAGTATTTTTGTTTCGCGAATAATTCGAAGTTTCGATAATCGGAAAAATATTTGGGTTTCGAGTAATATAGATTGAAAATATGGAAAAGTGTCAAGCCGTTTGGATTTTTGTTCAGAAATTTTGAATTTTCGAATAATTCATATTGGTAGAATCCCAAAAATTTTACGTAGTAGACGAATTCTAGAAAGCAATTACTCCGATATTTTATGGCCGGAAATTTCGCATATTCGAACAATGCGAAGTTTTCCACATTTGTAGAATCTCAAAAAATTTGCTTAGTAGAAAAAGTCTAGAAGGCAATTATATTGAAATGAATAAAAAATTCCTAATATTGAAATATTGACCTTGATTATTGCAATTTTTTTTTCAACTGAAACTTTGTCAATGATAAATGTGCGCTTAAAAATTATGCAAATATTTTTGTTTTATGAATCAGTCGAAGTTGAGATATTTGAAAATATATTTTTCTTTCGAAAAGCTCTCAGTTTGGCAAAATTTGTGCAGTGATGTGTCAGCTAAATTGCCAGTTAGCTTGAACTGCAAATTGGGAATACACTCTAAGGCTTCTCAATTTGGATATTCTGCAAACAAATACCTGCATCCGAGTTTTGAATAAAAATTCTTATATAATTTGAATATTTTTTAATACCCAGCGCTTGAATAATATTAACTTTTTTAACATCGCGGGTTCGAATCGAGCTCAAAGCCTGACAATAATTATTATAAATTATTGTTATTAAGTTATTGACTCTTTTAGGTGTTGGAATAGTTTGAATAAAGAAATGACACTATCAATTTTTGAATTTGAAATATTGAGAACTTAAATTTTACAAAATTTTTTTTCGAATTCGAACATTAGAAAAGTATGAAACTTTATGCAATAACCTTTTGACTGTCAAATGTTTCAAACATTTTATATAGATATTTAAAAATATAAACTTTTACTACGTTAATTCAGGGTTTTTCAATACTTTTCGTTATTTGCACTGTAATTAGAAGTAATAAGAACCAACAACCCATGATTAAAACTCAGTTTGCCGATATAATATAGAAATACACTTGAAAAGAAGTTCAAATGCTCGAAAGATTCTAAATCTTAGAACACTAAACTTTTCGAAAATCTTAAAATTTTCGAATGTTCGAAAATACACAACACGATAAAAGAAAAAAGGAACTTAAAATTTTGGAACCTGTCAAATAGTAAAACTTAAAATATTAAAAAAAAAAAAGAATTTGAAGACATTTGTTGGACTTTTACAAACATCCTATTAAAAAATGTTCATATATTCGACAACGACAGAACACATTTTTCAAAAACGATATACGTAGCTGTTAAAAAATTTGAAAATTTTTAAATGTTCGAATATCATTGTAGGATACGAAGATTTAAAAATTTTGCAAATAAGTATATCCTTCTAAGTACCTAAGTTTACTGATGGCATTTAAAAAAAAGGTATCGAAAAAAATTTGATACAATTTAATATTTTCGTTACTCAGCAAAGAGCCCGAAGGTGTTCACTATGAAGGAAATTTACGTTTCGAAGGTTATGCTGTTGATCTCATTTACAGTTTGGCTGAAGAGTGCAAATTCGATTTTATTTTTGAACCTGTGCCCGATAACAAATATGGCAGCTACGATCCGATAACAGGAGAATGGAATGGCATTATACGACAGTTAATAGATAAGGTAGGTATGCAAATGAAAAAGGCAAATAATGTATAGAAAAAACACTTTCAGTTGTTTCATTCAGACAGCCGAAATTGGCATTTGCGATTTGACCATTACCCAGGCGCGTCGAAGTGTGGTGGATTTTACGATGCCTTTCATGCAATTAGGTGTTAGCATATTATTCTATAAGGAACCACCGCCACCGCAGAATCCTTTTGGTTTCTTCGATGCATATTCGTTCGATGTTTGGATCTCTTTGTTGGCGGGTATAATTCTAACGGCATTATTTTTGGTGGTTTTAGGACGGTAGTTGTGGTGAATTTGATATTTACAAAATTTTTAATAATAATTTGTTTTATTATTTCAAAAGCATTTCGATACCAGATTGGTCTGCCCCATATGCACATGATCCGGATCCTAATGAATTGCAAAATATATGGAATTTTTCTAATACATTGTGGTTAAATGTTGGTTCGATTTTGAATCAAGGTTGCGATATATTGCCGAGGTGAGTTTGTGTGGTAATCTCAAATTAACTTTTTTTACAGTAATCTTAGTGCACTGGAATGTTCACTATCATTCATAGCTCTTGATAATTTTTTTCACTTTCTTTCCCTCTCTGTATATTCGTTTCAGAGGTCCCGCTACGCGCTTATTCACCGCATTTTGGTGGATTTTTTCTCTCATACTCTCACAGACGTACATCGCTAAGATGTCTGCGTTTATTACTGCCTCTCAAATGACTAGTACCATCTCCAGCTTACGCGATCTTATTGATCAGAACAAAGTTCAATTTGGTATGCTTAAAGGCGGCAGTACATCATTTCTTTTTTCTGAATCGAATGAATCGGAATATCGTTTAGCTTGGAACAAAATGGCTGCCATGAAACCAAGTGCATTTACCGCGAATAACAAAGAGGGTGTGGATCGTGTGAAACGTAGTCGTGGTCGATATGCTTTTCTATTAGAGACAACGACATTGCAATATTATCTGAATAGAAACTGCGAACTGAAGCAGATCGGAGATTCTTTTAGCGATAATCATTATGGGATTGCTGTACCACTAAGTAATAATAAAGAGCAAAATAGATAATTACTAGAGGATCAATTGTATTCAAAGACTGCTAGATTAACCTTTTGTTTGTTCAGATGCACCTTATCGCTCCAATCTCAGTGTGGGTATCTTAAGACTCAGCGAATCTGGCAAATTGGATGAAATGAAGCGCAAATGGTTTACTACAAATGAAACGACATGTGACAGGGACTCGAGCAATAAAAGTCAACAATTTACTATGGAGGCGGCAAGTGGACTATTTATAGTTTTGATTGGTGGCGTTATAGTTTCTTTTCTTATTGGCATATTCGAGTTTCTGAAAAATGTAGAAGAGATCTCTGTTAAGGAAAAGGTAACTTGATATAACGTTTATAAATATTTTTGAACAAAACTAAAAGATCAATTCCCTTTCAGATTTCACCAATGGTTGTGCTCAAAGCAGAGCTCATATTCTTTTTCTGTTTTTGGAAATCTCGCAAACCTTTGCGTACCTACGCAGAGAGTCGAAGTTCAACATCTACAGGTTATTCGTCGATGGAACGCAATGCAAGTACTTCAAATGCAAAGAAGAAAGTGAAAAAGAAAACGAAGAAAAATCGTGAGTATTGAGTGCGAATTTGGAGATGGGTTTAAATGGAATATTTGCTTTAAATACTCATGTCATTGGGTAGTGTATGTGTGTATGTATGTAGTTGAATAAAGTTTAGTTAGAAAGATAGAATAAACAAATTATATTTTACGTATCTATGATTATTACGCATTTAATAAGAACAGAAAATCATTTGAACTCTAGAAATTGCTACTGGATGGGAGCTCTGAACCTACTAGTACGGCCAAGGAGGGTAGACGAGACACTTGGCGACCTATCCCTGGGCAGATTCATCAAAACCAGGATTTTCCGAAATAGAATATAGGATACTAGCAGCAGATATGTGAGTACGGATTTTGGGCGTGCTGCGTGATGTTAGGTTTTAGTGGGTAACCCTACAAAAGAGGAAGCTTCCATCCATCACAAATTTGGAGGTGCTATGTTGTTAATGCTTACGTACTTACTTGATTGGCGCTTAACCGTTTAAACTGTTATGGCCGTCCAAAAAGTCGCGCCAGTCGCTCCTTCTCTCTGAATGGAAAGCCATTTGAATTCTAGAAGTAGCTATAGAGAGGGAGCTCTGAACTGACTTGTACATCCAAGAAGGATAGACGAGACACTTGGCGACCTATTCCTGGGCAGACTCATCAAAAACAGGATTTGCCGGAATAGAATATGGGATACTATCAGCAAATATGTGAGGTACTTCTCATCAATGAAGTAGTGCTAAATGCGGTACCAGGTAGAGATATTGGGCGTGCTGCGTGCGGTTAGATTTTAGTGGGTAACCCTGCAAAAGTGGAAGCGACATTCCGTCGCAAACTTGTTAATGCACACTAGTTTTAATATGTACAGCCAATAGGGTTATTGAAATGCATTGAATTTCATTGAAAGCTCCAATATTTCGATATGCAGCAGCGCCTTGAAGTGGTGAGTGTTTTCATTCGAGTTCAAGCTTAAGTCAATCGAGCTATAGAACAGTTCAAAAGCATGAAATTTAGTGAAAAATCGAAACAAATGTAGTTCACCTCAAACTGCACAAACACCCATTTAAATATATTTAATGCCTCGCCGAAACAACAAGTCATTAGGTATTAAGGAAATTGTATGTATTTATGTACCAGCTCGCAAAGGTGTGGGCCGTTTGATATGGACAATGAACATTTAAATCACGTATCAGCAGTAACCCAGCCAACTAACCACGTCATGCACACCAAAGCAATGTTGTGTCCTTAGTCAGTGTTTAGTTAGGAAGCTTAACAAGAATATTTCCACAAGCCATTCCTCTCCGCAGCTCTACTCTACATTTCTAAAGATTCTGGTCTTAAAAAAATTTAACACGTAAAACTCAAAAGGCAGTTAATAAAAACTTCAAAAATCATAGCCAATAAAAAAAGTACAAGACGAGCAAAAGAACGAAAACAGGAAAAATAAAATAAACGTTTAAAGCGCAACAAAAAAGAACAACAGCAAATCTCAACGTTTTTCATAAAAACGACAAGTAAAAATCATTTCACCCAAAGTCATAAACACATTTTTGTTGCTAACCCGAGAATTCATAGCAACAACATGTGCAAACAAGCACATGTAAATATGTAGATACAGAGTGCACCGTGAGTAAAAAGCCCGCGGAGAATTTCCTTTGCGACCAGTTGCCAATAAGGAATTCATGGGGTTTGTTATTAATCTCGGTTATTGTGTTACAAATGGCGCCCGAGCAGGAAAACTAGTAAACACATTACTCAGAAACTCGGAAACCTATAGTCCCAAAATGCATTAGTTAGTTGTGTATTTCCTATGAAAGAATTCGCTGATGTAAGTTTATGTGGTTACTTTCGACTGCCAGTATTTATCTGCGGTTTGTTGTTTTTTTCAAGATATATTCGCAGAGCTCCTAGCTGAAACTAGAATGAGATACTTTAATTTTCACCAATCATACATTTTACTTAATTACTTACTTAATTGGCGCTTAATGATTATGCCCGTCCCACAAGGAGCACCTGGCACTTCTTCGTACTGCTAACAGGCGTTAATTGGTCAAACCAAGGGAGTTTAAATCGTTCTAAACCTGGTTCTGTCAGTAGAGTGGGGGCTCTCTTCCTCTGCTTCTATAGGCTGGTTCGGATAAAAAATACTTTCTTAGCCAAACGAAGTCTTTTGCTATTTCGAAATTATGACTGCCAACAGCAGCGTGGTTGCCAAGGCACAAATGCACTGAACTTACGCTCGATGACAGCAGGTACTTCATTTTGTTCTCATTCAGCATCAAACCCAACCCACAAACCCACCAAAATACGAACTTCTCAATACTTATGCTCGACCCTGTATGTACTTGCATGTGCACGCATATGTGTTTCCTTCGTTTACTAAGCGAATTGCATCAAAAACAATAATGATTGCCATGAGAAGAAGATAACACAATAGTAAATGTGGCTTATAGGCCATGACCTACCAATATACGCTTGACCACCACCAACGTCACTGCAGAATTCTTGTATATACAATAAAGCAACCCAACAACCAACGAGCCCACCAACAAAAATAGTCTGTTGAACCACTGTCCAACTATGAAATTAACTGCTTTAGGGTAAACTCGCATTTTTAGAAAAAAAATATCAATGACTCAGAAAAAAGGGTTAAGTGTTTGTGGCTAAATTGGTCATTGCGGTGTGGATTTACTGATATGTGGATTATGTACGAGTTAAGCTGCTTGCAGGATTTCACAGTTGGTACTCATAAAATTTGCTCGCTCTAATTTTTCTCATTTTCTTTTGCGCAATGCTACCAGCGATATTTCTTTGGAACCTTTTTATTCTATTTAGTAGAATTTTTATTTTATTGTTTTTTCTTTACATTTTAAGTGGCAGGGATTTGTTTTGTTGAAATACCAAATGCCATGAAATGGAGTGTCAATTGAATCGTATTTGGCATTTGGCTTTGAGTGGATTTAAAAATCAAATGCCAAAAATGACAATCAAATTTGGTTGAGTTGTGGGTGCAGTTGGAAGAATGGGTGGTCTGTGAGATTGTGTTGTAAAATGGAATTGGAATGCAAATGTGTGTTAATATATGCGGGCTTATTAAGCTGGAAGCTCTTGATCTTTCACAATGTCACTTGGAACGGAAACCATTTTGTTATTAGAAGAAAAACAGTTTTCTACCGACCTTCTATACACTTTCGTTCCATCAGCGATAATTCAACCATTCTGCGTTCCCCGTGCAGTTATCTCCCTACATGTACCTGTTAAACAATCGTCAACTCCATCAACAAATTTTGATACAAGCCAATCACCACGGGCTCACCGCTCTCGCGGTTGTCCCCTGTTAACGAATTTCACTAGGATTTTTAGTTAACTGCTCACTAGATTAGTGTCTACCAATTACACTGGCTGTTTTACTGCCAGACAGTCACTTCCTCGCCATTTATAAATTACCTCTATAGATTTGGGAAATGTTCATATATTACACCGTCACACATCCACTTCCACCTCACCAGCAACCACTTATCTCTCCATCATCTCATTAACATTCTGAGTCCCCAATGTATATGTGTAGCTGAAATAACATAAACAATTTACGTGCACACATTAGTAAATGAAGTGTGACCTCGGCCGGACTCTGGAATGCCTGAGTGAACCCCCAACCTATGAGGAAATTCAACTCGCCAATGACGCCCGAGCAGGGATGTAAAAAATCATCATGTAGCAGCTTTGATACCTAGAGCCTCAAGTGTATTCATTTATTGCCCTATGTATTAGCAGCTCATATTGCTTCATAAATGGCGCCCGAGAAGGAAACCCGGCAGAAAATTGCGCAGATTTGGCTTGAATTGCCCCAAACTTTGCACGCTGATGGGGATTTTGGCATACTTCAGTTTGATTAAAGGTATCCAAAGCTCTTGGTATATAATTCTATGTGAAAGTCTGTAGGAGACTTTCTCAGCCGTCTTAGCGTACTTAAAGAGGCTGAAACTGATTTGTGATCTATCGGAGCTAAGCCTTTTATCCCTTATCTTTTACACAAATTCCATTTTAAAGGACTGCGCTTAGTAAGCGCACTGCTTTCGGAATCGATGCCAAGTGCATCTGTAACTGAGCTTAGCTTCTTGCTTCGTACGAGGTTCATATAAATTGTTTTGGAGCATGTGATATAAAAGGCATCTACATTTTAATCTACCAAGTTTCATATACCTTGGGTTACTGTTGATCCACAATATTTTTAAGAAGGTGCGGACCTGTACGACACAAATGTTGCATTTGTTTCGTTGGAAAAATATTCTTCAGCGTATCTTGTGTTCGACAAGTAGAAATATCGGTCAATGACTTGCAAATCCTTGTCGGACCACAAATTTTCGTTACTTCGCTCGATAGTTTATTTGGTTACCTGCAAAACTCAATCAGGCCGAAAATCGTTTATCAAAAAAACTATTTTTAAAGGCTTGAGCTGAATTCAAACTTGCGATCTTGGGATAATAATGCTGATATTGCTAGGTTAGGTTAAGTTGAACTGGCTTTTCAATAAAGACCTCACATAGACTGAATGTGTCTTTAAGCTGCAAGTATGCACCGACGTGTGTCGTACGTAGGGACGTTTGTCGTATAAAATACGTTTGACCGAACCCTCAAGCCCGTAGGAATCAATGTGTGCGTCTGTGTACATGTACATAACATATTTGTGTGTGTATTGTTTACAGCAAAACACTGTTGCCATTGACCAGTTTACATGCATGCTTATGCAAACATCAACTTTTGGAACTACAATTTTTTATGGTGCAAGTGGCGGAAACAAATACTGAATAAGAATTTCTAGTTCATTTATTTGTAACCTACAATTTTATATAATAATTTTAGGAAATTTCAACAAAATTTTAAACAATCATTAGGCTTTTTTGTATAATAACTGCAATTGGTCCAAACATAGCACACAAAATATTTAATAGGCAACTCTGTCTTGTGAGAGAGCGATCAGCTGACACGTCCTTACGGAAAAAATCAAAATTGGTTTGAGTTCTACGTTCCGGGCAACGTACGTACGTGCGTTGAACGTCGGTGAGTTTTCGTTTACATTGTACACTCATAAGATAGGTCGTGTCAGCTGACAAGTTCGTGAGTAAATGAGGTATTATTGTTACCAGAATTTCTTTGACGGGAAAACGGAAGAACCCCAATCAGGTGCCAGCACATACGTTATAGAATAACTCCGTACTCTTGGCAAATACTAACCGTTTTCTGACCAGTTTTCCTGCTTAATTGGTGCCTCGATATCTGGCAACTTTGCCGCCCTACTAGCTGGAGCCTTTACCTGGCGAGCGCAGGACACGAACTCAGAACATGCTTAACCGTTTCTTCCTGCAGCTCACACTCCCTGCACTTGCTGTTACTAACGAGGCCTAACTTATAAGCCTGTGACGCCAGCGATATCTTTCTGGTGAATTACGCGTTCAAGTATCGAATAACTATGCGATGCATCTCAACTTATAGATGCGAGCCTATCAGATATGCTCTAGTACGCTTGCTATCGATACCCCATCTCCTGGAGTCCACTTCTTTTATTTTTGAAGCATTATAAAGCGATTAAAGTAAATTTTGAAGCCCCTTAAGTCTTACCTTATTACTAATCGCAAAAAATGCTTAGCACCTTTTTCTTATCCACTTTGATTGCCCGCATTTAGTATTATGCTAATGAGACCAAGGCAAAAGCACTATACCTTAATGTTATATATTTTATTATTGCATTTGCAAATATATTTTTGGTGCTATATAATGTATTCAGAAAATGAAAACCAAAATATTACTAAATTTCAGTAAGAAAATAATTAACCCTTATTTGTCCATTTTATTGTTGCTGGCGCCATAAAACTGTCATCAAATTACGTTAGTCCAGCTAAAGGCTCATAAAGACGACTAACAACAGGAAGAATATAGACGAAAAAACTTCTAACACAAAACTACAAAAGCTTTAAAACGGAAGCGCAAACATACACAGACACACACGTACATACGCACATACTTATACACTGGCCTGCTTAACGTATGCTTTTAATCGTATCTATTATCCTCTATTAGGTCTGTTTGTATGGCGACCAGCATATTTACGTTGCTTTAAAGTGAGCCAAAGAAGGCTTACTGCATTGCTATACTCTGAGAAGTGAAGTAAAGAATTGCTATGATAATACCTGTGTATGATACATACATTAGGGTGGGTCGATATGTATGGACGAAGGTTAAATGATATCGCGCCATCGATTTTTCGATAGGATTTGGGCTCAGGAAAAAAAGTTCCACTACGCATACCCAAAAATAATTTTCGAGCTAGCGAAATTTTATTTTTTTGACTTTTTTTCGACTTTGATTTTTAAGGTTTTTTTATGACCTACTAAAATTTTTTTTCAAAAAACTGTGATCGCAACCGTTTTTAGCGGACATTTTTGGGTCGGACAGGGTATATATGAAAATGTTACAATCAAATGAAATTTTTTTCGTAGATTATGAAAAAACCCTTAAAAGTCAAAGCCGAAAAAAGGTAAAAAAATGAAATTTCGCAGGCTCGAAAATTATGTTTTGGGTATGCGTAGTGGAACATTTTTTCCGAAGTCCAAATCCTATCGAAAAATTGATGGCACGATACTGGTTAATAAATCGACCCAGTCTAACACACATACATACGTATTCATTTTTATGCAGAGAAAACACTTTGAATGTGTGAGTATGTGTATACTTGTTCTGCAGCCGTACGAAATAGCCGATTATCCACTGTGCCGGAAGTCACCAAAAAATGGCCGCATAAATTACCCATACTTGGCTACTTTGAAGTACTAACCAGCTACTAGAACAAAACCAATAAAAATTTAACAACAACAAAATTTAGTTGCATACCAACAAACTCAATTCAAATTATATTAGCAGAACAACGTTAGCGCCTTACTTTTGGGCTTTAAATGTTTTAAAACGTCTTGTTGTGGCTCTAAGGCGATTTCTTTAGCTCTGTTTCAGTTAGTATTGCCCTTTGGTAAATATCTTGCCATCGGGGCGTTTGTGTGTGGCTCATTTAAATGCCTCATCGGTTTACGGGTGCAACAAGGTTATAAACATTTTCAAGACATTAAGTACTATTGTTTAGACATTTTATTGGTTTTTTCTTTCCATCCTTTGCTAGCTGGATTTGTTGTAGGCTGTAGGCCATTTATAGCCACACAGTATGTGTGTGCCATACCTGCCTGTTGGCTTAGTATTTTTTTGTTTGCATATAGTTGGTTTTGGTTCTGATTCAAAGCTCTGCCTAAATGGTATTGTCTTCAAAAGTATTGCTGTTGTGGTATGTAGAGTTTACGGTGCGTTACAACAAAGACGGTTCAAGGGTTTCTATTGCACCAAAATATTTCACTTAGCAAAGGAATGACAAATCTGCACAAAACTTTAAGTTGGCTATCAACAATGACCCGACTTTAAAAATGTATAAGACACCAGCTTCTAAATATACTGCATATTAAAGTTGTTTCCTTACAAGCTAACCAGTTATACATGTATCGTATATCTTTTGTTTACTCTACATAAAATCATGGTTCTGGTATGAGCAGCGCCCTCAACGCCCACGCACACTTGCAGACAAAATGTGCTCGTAAGCTAAGTCAAGACCAAAGAGCATCTCCGCTATGTATACTAAAGATTCTATTGCATCTGCCAGAGAGGAGGAAGATAAGCGAAGCTAAACTACTGAAAACGGGCCCTTACTAGAAGAAGCAATCCTCATGGAGCAATGCGGTACATAATTTTATGGAAAGAGCCAAAAATCTCGAGGGCTTATCTCGATTTTCAGCTGACATATTCTCTTGAACGAAATCTGATATTTTCCGCGCTGAAGCGGGGCTCCTCTGTCAACCAAATCTACATCTAAGCTAGTTATAAGAGACTATCCAACAGGTAATATTTCGCCGCTCTGCAAATGCTTATTCGCTAAGACGAAAACATGAGCAAGAAAGAAAATGTGAAAGCCATTGGTTTATGCATGGAATACAATCTCTTTTTTAAACGTAGCGAGTTAGGGACAGATGAATTTGTGTTTCTGTAGAGCGAAGAAGCCAGGCAAGGTAGGGTAGTGTCCTTTTTCCTAGTAAACTTACATGATGAGTACTGCAGCGAAGGATGTTACCAGCGCAGCAAGGAACATGGACATCGCCGCTTTTGTAGCTGTCGAATGCAATGAAATGCTGTGAGGAATAAACATATTACTATCAAATCGGACAAAGCCTCGATGTAGCCGAATGAGGGAATTTAAACGTCGTAGCTTCATGACTGAGATTTTTGATTGGCGTTGAAAAATAAGAAGTCTCAATATTATCCACGATTTTTTATATATGGGCACCTCACAAACCATACATCCAATTCGGGTTTTCCTACACTCTATGGCAGCTTGAAAAAAAGCTACTTTTATAAAAAGGCTTCGTGAAACAACTCCAAAATAAGAGGCGCCCAACGTAGGGCGCAAGCGTTAGTGCCGCTTTAGCACTCTCATCAACTTTCACATTTTCTAATAAGTGCCTTCCTGCCTTATTAGTAGTACCACGCATAAGTTAAGATACTAGTGAATGCCCAAACCATAAATCCAATTTCAGTTCATCTAAGCTCAGTATGACGATGTCCCCTTCAAATACTATGAGGCTTTATGATGATAATTTGAAAGAGATGTCAATCTAAGCATTTAGGATAATACAAGTGGAACTGTAACATTAATTATTGAATGCATGAGCTCCACTCCTTCTTTCAGGTTTGGCAAAAACACTAGCCATGTTCGAGCTTTTATTGAGTGCTCAAATTGATATCTTGCTTAGAAGAAATAATGACATTTAAAAAAAATCTAAATAAACATTTAAGTACAACTAAATCATCGAAATGATTTTCTAGTATTAATAAATGAGAAACACTCATAGAAGCATCACAATTTTCCGCCGGTCAAGTGACTTTTCCTGCCTAAATCAAAATTTATATAAATACTTTTAAGTGGGTTGTTGAAATTTGCAAGTAAATATAATTACGTTAATTTCTTGCCGACAAAATTTGTTTATTTGCTGTTGACTATTGGCGTAAAATATTCGTCCAAGTGTTTCATAGAGAATTGTGAATGTATACACATTTCATACGCCTAAAAGCGCGCTAAAGTTTTTGGTAAACAATAAATAGCGACTGTTGCTGGTGATTTCATTTATTTACGCTTGAGAAAGTTTCACAGATAAAATATAAATTTTTGAGTAAATACCTGTACCAATTACGAAGTGGAAAATGCAGTTATTATGTTGATTAAGTATTAAATGAAACACAGTGCAAAATAAAAATAAGGAAACCAGGTGAATTTGAAGAGTGCGCAAAGTTGGAATAGCTAATAATAATAGGTTGGTTATGATTTTCTTTTAAATACCAAAAATTCAAAATTCAAATGTTCACAAATCAAAGTACTGATCGATAATATTTGCAAATTATAAACCATCCTTCTTAGGTCTATGATTATTAGCAGGAGATAACGTTTTCGGGCTTATCAACTTCCGACGACTTTAATTCAACATTGCCTGATAGATTTGAATGACGACGGAACAGGGATACTTTTATGATAACAGCAAGACAGCTTTTATATTAAAGAACCTCCTCAGCCTCGTTACTGGCGACTGAGGTATGCCGATACTAGCAATCATACGGTTTCACCACTAGTACGCGCTATTTCGCTTTGACGTTCCTAGCCGCCTCGCTGCTCAACTGGTGCCGCCCGTTGATGTGACTCTTATTCGTTGTTGCACCACTGCTGCAGTCTCAGTACCCTCCACAACAACTATGAGCTCTGGTTGCTGGATATTTTACTACCTCTCGACTGTTGTAGTCGCAATTCTCTTCGCGCAGCTTACTGCAAATTTTGATTGGCCTGATAAGTAAGAACAAATCTATAGCACCCCAATACTTTGGTATGAAAGGGTGCTTCCCTATTAGAGTCCGACATTATTTTTATGTTGTTTTGGCTTTGGTAATGTATGAGCCGCAGTTTCGGTTTTGACATCGGTTTCAGTAAAAAAGCCTACTACTTAGGCTAATCCTCCCGCTTAGATTATACTTTCAACTAAAGTTTCGGTTTAGTTTCTGATTTTGCCTGTTATACCGGTTTCGGCATCGGTTCCAGCTTAAGAACTAACTGTACAATATTAGCTTCCGGTTTAGGTGGCAGTTTCTAACGCAAATTTGGTCTCATTTCAAGTACTGCTTGTGGTTTGGTTTTCTGCTTTACTTCCGGTTTCAGTTTCGGCTTATATTTCAGTTTTGCTTAAGTTTTGGTCTCGGTTCCAACACTCGAAAACTAGTGTGATGTGCCTTACTCACTCTGGTCATATACACACATGTATACTCAATTACCTTAATAGGGTCATTCCAACATGCTGACCACACACACAGAAAAACATGTACACTTTAGCTGTTAAGCATTAATGTATATATATATAAGTAGGTTAAGAATATTTTTGTATAAAAGCCAAAACAATTTCAAAATAAAGAACACTTATGATCTTACATCCAACTACTCAAACTCGTTTAATTTACACTAGGCTTCCCACTAGATTTTCCAATCTCTAAGTACTTGTAAAGCTTGAGAGCTTCTCGACATTCAATTTATTCGTTATAATGTCAGTATTATATGTAGGGCTAACGATTTATTCTCAATAACAAGCGAGATATTCGAGGCTTGAGAAAACTCTGCTTCCCGCCGGTAAAGCTTGCGAGCTCTCGAGATATTAAATTTAGTCCCTTCGTTGGTAGTATTAAATGTAAAGCTTACGATTTCTTATTCAAATTCTTGCTTGTATCCAGCTCACAAGCCGATTCCGGCCCCGATGTCGTCTTAAATTTTGGCCTCGGTCTGGTAGCAGATTACGTTCCGGGGCGCAAGTGATGTTAAATTGGAATATAAAAAATTCAAAAGTGTTGTTTTTTATTTATAAAGATCATCGGTAACTGTTAATGCACGACTTATAAAATAAAAATTAGAAATAACTGTTAATATTCGATTTTTAAATAAAAATCAACAATTAATAAATTTTTAAAATTTACTAGAAATTTGTTTAATGAGTCGATGCCAGATTTTCCATTAAAATAACTGCCCACTTATAATAAAAAATACAACTCCGCACTCTATATAAATGTGAACTAATAAACTTTATTCAATCTTGCAATTTCTATCATGCCATCGTCATTATTTGTATTCCCCATATAAAATATTTCAAATCTTTGTTGTATTAAGAATTGATAAGCAAGTGGCCAATAAATTTTCAGGCATCACCTACTCCGAAAAAGTTAAAGAGAATCTACATTAAAAAAACAATAAAACCTCGTCGCTTACCATTTATTTAATTGACATATCAAATTATTATAGCACGTAAAAAACGGGTTAAAAACATAACAACAACTTCATTATCCTTTGTCAAAATGCATAGATCTAATAATGTACGCTTAAAAGCACACATTCTTTTATTTTTGAAATAATACGCATAAGTGGAGAGGCGATTAGGTTAAACGCACGCAGTAGAAAAAAAAATACACACCCACCTAATCCTTTTCACGCCCATTCACAAATGCTTGTTATACACACATAATCAAATCCATTCAACAATTTACGTGTTTGCTTATTTCGCCCTCAAACCACTTAAATTGTTCCACTCAATCGCTTCACTTACTCACCTATCATGAAATGCCACATTCGCCACGAGCGTGCGCTCAAAAAAAATGACGCACTTCATTGCCGATGCGCTCAAACGGAAACAATTGACTATATTACAATAAACCAGGTAACAACAATAAAAAACTACATGGAAGTGTTTTAGTATCAATGTACAAACAATATATTGTTGTTGGTGTATACATTTTATGCAAAAAAAAAAAACCAAGCGAGAAAGGGCAGAAGGGGCAAGGCTCCAAGGCTCCATATACAAGGAAAGCTTATGAAATGGCTTGTTATTGGAGACACGTGCTCTGCATAATGAAGCGGGCTTGGTTTTTCAGCTCTGCTAGTGTTGGTAATTTTTGAAATTTCTTTCGCTTCTGCTTTTAGTTTCGCATCATTCATGGATTTCGCTTGTAAGACCAAAAAAATGCAGGATTTTCGAAATACCTTTACCATCTGAAAGAAAGTGGAATATTTAAACAATAACACCTTCTGGAACTTACACGACTGCCTTCGGATCGATTTCGATAGAAAACTGTGTTGTTTGATCGGCTGGTTGTGAGCTATGTTGCCTTGCTAGGGAAACCGGGCCGAAGTAGTGGCACCTATAATTTATTTAAAATCTTCACCCAGTACCTCTATTAACTCAAACTATATAACTGCAGGTGGCTATTTTTTTTAGAAAGTTTTGCTACCACCCTCAGATCTGGTATCACAAAACAGGCTTATACTCAATATTTGACATTCACTAGAGCTGCAGATGTGCTAGATGACCGTTTCCTTGCAATCCTCTAGGCAGCAGCTGTTATACCCTTCACGGAACGTCAACCGTTATTGGGGCGTTGATTCAAAATATTTTTTCTTTGACCAATTGTTGGCGTTTTCTTTTCTGAAAATTATGTAACCCTGTTCGATCCTCTCCGATACCATGTAAGTTTGTGTGTTCCCTTCACAAAATATTGTCCTTTGAAAAAGAAAAGGGCCTTAATTACCTGCAATGTCAGCCATTTTGTTCAAAAGATAGAATTTAAGAGTGAGGATAGCATATTTCCAAAAAAAAAACTCCATTTGTAAATATCCTTTTCTCACAATTGTTTAGTGACAAAAAAGTGCTTGACGAAAACGCGAAATTATCGTCGAATTATCTGTTTTTTATCGACGGTCATCGACTTTATGCGGAAGATATATCGATATCACGGTGTTAACAAATCAACTACTTTTCGATAGCATATGGATAATTTTCTGACAATATGTATATCTATAACTTTTCATAACGTAATCGATAACTTTTTTATAATTTTCGATACAAAATTTCGATAAAAGTCGATAACTTTTGATAAATTTCATTTAATAATTAAAAGCTTTTCGATAACTAATCTTTAATTTTGTGATAAAAAATCGATAACTTTTTAAAGATATACATATGTATATCTTTTCCATAGAAAAACTATAGCTCGTTGATAAGAAATGAATGCGCGCTTATATATCTTCCATAATACACCTATAACTCATCGACAACATAATTAATAACTTTTCGATAACTAATCTATAATTTTTTGATAATAAATCGATAACTTTTTAATAATATATGGAAAACTTACCGATAGCTAATCGATAAATTTTCGATAGAAAAACTATAGCTAGTTGATAAGAAATGGATGCGCGCATATATATCATCCATAATAAACCGATAACTCATCGACAACTCCCCCGACCTTACGATAACAAATTGATGACACGCCGTGCAGTTCTGGTTTTGGCTTCGGCTTTGACTACTTATATTTGCTTTTCTCTCTAAGTCTTAACGCTAGAGCAAAAAAAAAAACTACTTAAATCGCTTTTGGTAGTATAATTGCAGTTGAAGCAGAATGTTTTCAAACCGCAACTGGGTATATTTACATAGTCTCACTCAATACAATAATTTGACTTACATATTTTTCTCTATAACCTAAGTTTCTAGAAGTTACAAAAAATATGTACATATGCATTACGCATAGTCGTTTTTTCTTCGCTCCCTTCTTCCTATGTAGCTGGTAAGCAACATAAATAAATATTTACAAATATTCTACCCTTTCAGTACCGCTAAATATGTGCACATGTGTGCTGATACACATATGAGTTCGCATATATAACGATTTGTTTTATCCCTTTCACTTTATTGTTTGCGCTACACCATTTTTTATTGTTCAATATTACTTTCAGCTCGTGTCATATTTGTATCCGATTTGTGAGCAGCGTTGCGTATGAGTAACTTTCAATTTATTTCCGGTCGATTGACTGAATAAACAAATGAATTGATGCTGATTTATGCAGCATACAGCGTGCGTAAGTATGTGTGTGAAAGTGTTTATTGAATGGTGTGAATGTGAGTACACAGAGTTGAATTAATAAGTGTTTATTGCCATAACTTTTTACAACATTTACATGGATGGGATAATAAATCTGTGATTATTGTATTACATTTACAGATTTATGAATTGATTTTGCTCAGATTTTTTTAATCAGCATAAGTGGTTTAAATAGGTATGATATTAAATGGGTTTTCAGCCACTGATGAAAGTAATATACAATATGATTGCGGTTCATTAGACCAGATAGAGTACTTCTCCTTGAGGGTTTCCCAAGCGGCCACAAGTAAGTCCTGCTTTTTTTGTTCTTCCACGTAGCCCCCACAAAGCTCTTTAGTGCATTGCCCTTTCTCCCTGATCCACATAGAATTTTATTCACTTCAGAATGGACAGCAAGTAGTGAACAAAAACAGAGCTTTTACATATTCGATTGAAAATCAGCTGCTGTTGCAGTTTCACCAATGTCATCGAGCAAACTCCACCACTGGGTATACGTCTGCATAGCAGCACGTATTTAATGGCTGAGATGGAGGTAGTAATCCATTTGGCTTAAAGAACGTATTATATTTTCAAAGTGACGCAAGCCTATTTTAAGACACGTCTAAAATCTCAGACCCGTAGGTTTAAAGAGTTAAACAAATCATTCCCGCGGTAGTGGGTCCAGTAACAGAAGGTGCTAGAGCCGGTGGGTATCGGTTACACATCCAGCAGAGGACTACCCACATGTGGAGCAATTAAAACAATAAAAATTACTGCTCTAGCCCACACCGTTTCTCCTAGTATTCGACTAGATAGTAAGGTGGATCCTTGCGAAGCAAAGCTAAATAAGGGTTTGCTAGGGAGAAAAGAATTAATACATAGAGAAGCTTAAAGAGTAGTTGCCATTAGATTTGATATCTTGCCATTGTAACATATAAAAGAACTATTCTTTCGAGCTCGAGAAGTGAAACAAGGATACGCACAGCTCGTTGCAGTCTCAAATCTACTTACATGAATTGGGCAACGATTTAAGTAATGATTGTCGTCTCTGCGGTAGCGAGGATGGGAGAGCATACACACGTTCTTCCTTGAATTGATGGCATTACGAAAAAAGAAC